>NC_047139.1:1625642-1735642 GCF_009829125.3 Periophthalmus magnuspinnatus | reverse complement strand
CACAAACACACAACGGAATTATAAAGAAAACAACACAAACACACACAGCGGAATTATAAAGAAAACACAACACAAACACACAGCGGAATTATAAAGAAAACACAACACAAACACACAGCGGAATTATAAAGTCTGAAGTGTTAGCAGCATTTGTCCGGACTTGTGGGTCCAGACTTGTGGGTCCAGACTTTGTGGGTCCAGACTTTATATGTCCAGACTTGTGGGTCCAGACTTGTGGGTCCAGACTTTATAGGTCCAGACTTGTGGGTCCAGACTTTATTGGTCCAGACTTTGTGGGTCCAGACTTGTGGGTCCAGACTTTGTGGGTCCAGACTTTGTGGGTCCAGACTTGTGGGTCCAGACTTGTGGGTCCAGACTTTGTGGGTCCAGACTTTATATGTCCAGACTTGTGGGTCCAGACTTTGTGGGTCCAGACTTGTGGGTCCAGACTTTGTGGGTCCAGACTTTGTGGGTCCAGACTTGTGGGTCCAGACTTGTGGGTCCAGACTTTGTGGGTCCAGACTTTGTGGGTCCAGACTTGTGGGTCCAGACTTTATATGTCCAGACTTGTGGGTCCAGACTTTATATGTCCAGACTTGTGGGTCCAGACTTTGTGGGTCCAGACTTGTGGGTCCAGACTTTGTGGGTCCAGACTTTGTGGGTCCAGACTTGTGGGTCCAGACTTGTGGGTCCAGACTTTGTGGGTCCAGACTTTGTGGGTCCAGACTTGTGGGTCCAGACTTGTGGCCGGTCGTGTTCACATTTCGCTGGGATACATGGGAAATATTTGGTCCAGCGCCTTTGAAACTTTGAAACAAGAACAGTCCCTGAACAAAAGAACAGCCGACAGTGACACGCTCCAGAATCTTGAGTTGGGGGTTTGATCCTTGGGCGTCGTTGATCTTCACCAAACTCTGCAGACTCATCCATGTCCTGTGTTTCATGTGACACACTGTTAGATTTCCTCAAATACACAACAATTAGACTGAAATGTGTCAAAGGGGAAGTTCATTTAGTTCATTCAACAGATTCACCTCCAACACGAGTCTGAACACGCCTCGTTATATAAACACACAGAAGAATCACGTATATGAAGTAAGATACATGGAGTTATGTAGCAAAGCAGTGAAATAACTCTGATAAATATTTTTGATAAAGTAAACGACGGAGACTTTGAGGATTGAATTTAAAAAAATATTTAGTAGAGTTTGTTCATTTTGTTTCTTTACTAAATAATTCCATATAACTTCAAATATTGGATGTCCTCTGTGTGTTTATAAAATGTAGAAAGTAGTAAAAAAAATAAATAAATACATAAATAAAACACTGAACAACAAAGCAGTTTTCTCACCAAAACTGGGGGAATTTGGTCCGCAGGTAAAAAACAGTTTCCCCAAAATATCAAACTGGGGTCTCCAAAACACCAAACCAGTGTCCCCAAAACGCCAAATCAGATCAGAGTCCCCAAAACTTAAACCAAACCAGGATCCCCAAAAACACTAAATAAAACTATGGTCCCAAAACACCAAACCAGGATCCTGAAAAAACACCAAACTGGGGTCTCCAAAACACCAAACCAGTGTCCCCAAAACGCCAAATCAGATCAGAGTCCCCAAAACTTAAACCAAACCAGAATCCCCAAAATACCAAATAAAACTATGGTCCTCAAAATACAAAACCAAACCAGGGTCCCGAAAAACACCAAACTGGGGTCTCCAAAACACCAAATCAGATCAGAGTCCCCAAAACTTAAACCAAACCAGGATCCCCAAAAACACTAAATAAAACTATGGTCCTCAAAATACAAAACCAAACCAGGGTCCCCAAAGCACCAAACCAGGGTCCCCAAAACACCAAACCAAACATGAAGCAACATTTGCGTGTTTGCTCGTCGTGATGTGACTCGTCCTCGTTTACACCAGGATCATCTGTGTCACTCTTTGTGTCACAGAGGAATGTGAGGACCATGTGAACCTGCCCTTTTTATACTGTTGGACTCATTCCATTTGTTGTGGAATGAGTTTTGCGTGTACTTTAGCGCTGATGAGAGCTGTGAGCGCTCGGGGCTACAGGAAAACTAGCCAAAGCGTTAGCTTGTTTTCCTGTAGCTAACCCCGCGGTGATGGGAGGGGTCGTGCCCACAGAGTGTGTTTATAAATGATTATTATTATCAATATTTAGACAGTGTATGGTCGGGCCCATATGTTTCTTCTTCTTGTATGTTTTGGTTTTATTTGACAGATAATTTCCACGACTAGCAGTTATTTCTTAAAAACTACTCTCATATCCATAGCAACAGTGATCTCTATTACATTTACTCGAGTAACTTTTAAAGAAATAGTATTTTTCAGAGCACTTTAATAGCCGGGGGGTTGTACTTGACCAAATATTATTTTATTTTAGTACAAATGCTTCACTCAGCCTCTTCTGCTGAGAGAGCCCACAGTGAGTGAAGTGCCACTGAAGCGCCCCCTGTCTGTGGTGCAGGTCACTACAGCGTTTACTATAAATGCCAGTGTTTATTCTAAACGGCAGTGACACGTTTGGGGCTGGACTTTGGCTCCAGACGAGGAAAAGAGGCGGCGACAGCAGATGGTTCAGGAAGACAATAAGACAGGAACAAGTCAGATAAGGGTCTAATCACACACACACAGACACACACATACACACACACAGACACACACACAGACACTCCCCGACACACACACAGACACACACAGACACACACAGACACACACACACCCACACACCTACACGCCCACACACACCTACACACACACCTACACACACACAGACACACACACACCCACACACCTACACGCCCACACACACCTACACACACACAGACACACACACACCCACACACCTACACGCCCACACACACCCCGACACACACACACCTACACACACACAGACACACACCGATACGCATACACACACACACAGACACGCACACACATACACACACACAGACACACACCGATACGCATACACACACACACAGACACGCACACACATACACACACACATTCGTACAGGTTCAGTGTTTTTGTCATAAAGTTAAACATAGATTTTAATAAACTAAAAAAAAAAGAAAAAAGAAACAAAAAAACCCAAACAGAACCTTTATAAAAAAGTATAAGACCAGCCCTATCTTTATTATTTTGCTTTAATTTAATGATTTTATTATTTTTATTATTATTATTTTAGTTGTAAACTGATTTAAACGTCTTAAAATGTGGTGTGTTATATATGTACTATTTGTTATATTGATGTTAATGTAATAAAAAAGCCTCGTTAGAACAGACCCTGCTCCTCCATCACTCGTCCAAAGAAGAAGAAATCCACAGCACATTTAATCCCTAAACTAAAAACTAAGACTGTTCACATAGAGACTGGAATAAACTAAATAATTACATATTTGCTTTTATAAATGACGACATTTAAAGAAACATACACATGAGAAATCACATCTATTTAAGACTTTAAATAAACATGTTCAGAGAGCCCCCCCCCCCCCCACTGAAGACCTGAGCCCCCCACTGAAGACCTGAGCCCCCCACTGAAGACCTGAACCCCCCCCCCACGAAGACCTGAGCCCCCCCACTGAAGACCTGAACCCCCCCCCCACTGAAGACCTGAACCCCCCACGAAGACCTGAGCCCCCCCACGAAGACCTGAGCCCCCCCACTGAAGACCTGAGTCCCCCCACGAAGACCTGAGCCCCCCACAGCGGCTCCAAACTAAATTGTCTGGCGCTGCCCCTGGATTCAACACTTGTGAATTTTGTGTGATGCTAACCGGAGGCACTGCTCCGTCTGAATCTGTTACTCAAGTTTGAAAATTGAGCTTTAGTTGACCACAGTCTGGCCAGAAAGAGTTGATTTAGCAGGAACTACAAAAGGCACTTTAAAGTATTTACATTTAACAAGACACTTCACCATTACAGTTTTATCTGGATGTGTTAATGCTAAAGCTAAAGCTAAAGCTAACACCGGTAAGATGCACACACACACAGAATACTGTAGAATGTCGCGCGGACTCAAGCTCAGGACTGTCAGTTCCTGTGGCCCCGCCCTTACAGGGGGCCATAGACTTATATTTAAATGGACAGAGCTAACCTGCTAGCATAGACTGTTTATGTAAATGGACAACAGGTTTGAGTGACAGGGTTGCTAAGCGCAGTAGGAATCCCAAAAATGGGACTCGGCTCCTGGCTGCTCGCCTCGATGAGCTTCATGTGACTGGAGCCAAACGTTCTTCTGTCTTTTCTGGAGCTTGTAGCGACGCTTTAGATTTATCTGTGTGAGACTCAGTAAATCCTGATGCTTCCACCAGAAACCAACATTCTTACAGCCCACACACCTCTGACCTCTGACCTCTGACCTTATGTTTCCTCATCACAAACAGACTCCACACACCTTCACTAGAATCATTTGGATGATTTCAGGCTTGGAATTGCCAAATCTCTACTGAACTAAAGGAAAAAGGAGCTGCTCACTTGAAAACTACCACTTGATGACATCACAAGGTGGAACAGAGCATTTTGAGCTAATAATAAAGTGTTACTCAACATGTTTTTGAGGAGGTAACAGCTTCATTACATGTCTTAAAGAGCCAATATCACATAATATTGAACCTTTATATCCATTTTTTTTATTTTCTAAAATTGACATCTTAAACGATCTTATAGGTTTTTAGCTTAACATTCTGCCATAGACATACATGCAGAACTGTCGGTTTCTGTTCTTTTGCGTGAAGATCAGGAGCAGAGGCACAGGGATCGTTCTGTAGATCTTTATTGTCGGTTACAACAAAACAATCGGGTTAAAGGCTGAACAGGGTTAGATTGTACCAAGGCCCAGAGTCTCAGAGTCTGACGAAGGTGAGATTGTGCCAGTGTTTTATGTTACTCAAAGAGCGGCAGTGAACATTCTACAGCGGAGCAAAAAAGTATTTATTCAGCCACCGATTGTGCAAGTGTTCCCTCTTAAAAAGATGAGAGAGGCCTGTAATTTTCATCATAGTTTCACTTCAACCATGAGACAGAATCCAGGAAATCACACTGTCTGATTTTTAAAGAATTAATTTGCAAATTATGTTGGAAAATAAGTATTTGATCAATAACAACAGTTCATATCAATACTTTGTTATATTCCCTTTGTCGGCAATGACTGAAGACCTGAGCCCCCCCCCCCCCCCCCCCACTGAAGACTTGAGCCCCTCCCACAGCTGCTGCAAACTAAAATGTCTGGCGCCGCCTCTGGATTCAACTGTTTTCTGTGAGTCTCCAGAGGTTTTCACTGTTGCTGTAGTTTGGTCCATTCCTCCTGCAGATCTCCTCTAGAGCACTGATGTTCTGGGCAACATGGACTTTCAACTCCCTCCAAAGATTTTCTATGCGGTTGAGATCTGTAGACCGGCTAGGCCAAAGCCACTCGTTCCCCGGGTGGTGTGTTTGGGATCATTGTCACGCTGAAAGACCCAGCCACGTTTCATCTTCAATGCCTTTGCTGATGGAAGGAGGTTTTCTCTCAAAATCTCATGATACATGGCCCCGTTCATTCTGTCCTTTGTACGGATCAGTCGTCCTGGTCCCTTTGCAGAAAAACAGCCCCAAAGCATGATGTTTCCACCCCCATGATTCACAGTAGGCATTGTGTTCTTTGGATGCAACTCAGCATTCTTTCTCCTCCAAACACGACAAGTTGAGTTTTTACCACAAAGTTTTATTTTGTTTTCCTCTGACCATATGACATTCTCCCAATCCTCTTCTGGATCATCCAAATGCTTCTGTCAAACTTCAGACAGGCCTGGACATGTCCTGTCTTCACAGGGGACACATCTGGCACTGCAGGATTTGAGTCCCTGGTGGTGTAGTGTGTTACTGATGGTGCCTTTGTTACTTTGGTCCCAGCTCTCTGCAGGTCATTCACTCAGTCGCCCCGTGTGGTTCTGGGGTTTTTGCTCATTGTTCTTGTGTCATTTTGACCCCACAGGGTGAGATCTTTGTGGAGCCCCAGATCGAGGGACATTATCAGTGTCTTGTCTTTCATTTTCTAATAGTTGCTCCACAGTTGATTTCCTTCTTACCTGTTGCAGATTGAGTGTTCGGGGCCTGGTTCAGATCTACAGTTTTGTTTGTGGTTCCTTTGCTCTTTGGTCTTGTCCATAGTGGAGTTTGGAGTCTGAGTGTTTGAGGTTGTGTCTTTTATACTGAGAACGAGTTCAAACAGGGGCCATTAACACAGGGAATGAGTGGAGGACAGAGGAGCCTCTTAAAGAAGAAGTCACAGGTCTGTGAGAGACACAAATCTCTCTCGTTTGTATTTGAACAAATACTAATTTTACCGAGGAATTCACCAATTAATTCAGTAAAAATTCTACAATGTGAATTCCTGGATTCTTTCACCTCATTCTGTCTCATATTTGAAGTGAAACGATGATGAAACTTACAGGCCTCTCTCATTTTCTTAAGTGTAGATAAGACATTTAAAGTGGAACAGTGCGATTGAATCAGTGTCCTCTACGTTTAAACGTTGTCCACTGAACCCGTGACGGACTCGGCTTTGACCGGCCTGATGTTGAGTGATCTGTTCAATCTTCAGACATCAAACACCTGATGATGTCATGAGGTGGGACACTCCTTTTCCATAATGTGCTTGTTTGTGTTGTAAAGCTACGCTGTGTAACCTTTCCAACAGAGGGTCCGCCGTTTGCTTGTCTCCATGGAGATTTTATTGCGTTGCTGGAATGTTCCGTGATATGGCATAAAATGTGTCTACCTCGCTGAAGAAAAACTGAATGAATAGAAAAAACATTATTTCTGTGAGTGGGCTCTCCTCTCCACAGATCTGACCAGTAATTTGGCCTGGTGGGGCAATCAGCTTGTTTCCATGGAGATAGATAAGTTTAATTGAAACAGGCTGAAACAGACTGAAAAAAAACAAAAACAAAACAGACCAGAAACAAAATGAAACAGACCTGGTTTAGTCCTGGTTCAGTCCTGGTTTAGTCCTGGTTTAGTCCTGGTTTAGACCTGGTTTAGTCCTGGTTTGGTCCTGGTTTAGTCCTGGTTCAGTCCTGGTTTAGACCTGGTTTAGTCCTGGTTTAGACCTGGTTTAGTCCTGGTTCAGTCCTGGTTCAGTCCTGGTTTAGTCCTGGTTTAGTCCTGGTTTAGTCCTGGTTTAGACCTGGTTTAGTCCTGGTTTGGTCCTGGTTTAGTCCTGGTTCAGTCCTGGTTTAGACCTGGTTTAGACCTGGTTTAGTCCTGGTTTAGTCCTGGTTTAGTCCTGGTTTAGACCTGGTTTAGTCCTGGTTCAGTCCTGGTTTAGTCCTGGTTCAGTCCTGGTTCAGTCCTGGTTTAGTCCTGGTTTAGTCCTGGTTTAGACCTGGTTTAGTCCTGGTTTAGTCCTGGTTTAGTCCTGGTTTAGACCTGGTTTAGTCCTGGTTTAGTCCTGGTTTAGTCCTGGTTTAGACCTGGTTTAGACCTGGTTTAGTCCTGGTTTAGACCTGGTTTAGTCCTGGTTTATTCCTGGTTTAGACCTGGTTTATTCCTGGTTTAGTCCTGGTTTAGTCCTGGTTTAGTCCTGGTTTAGTCCTGGTTTAGACCTGGTTTAGTCCTGGTTTAGTCCTGGTTTAGTCCTGGTTTAGTCCTGGTTTAGACCTGGTTTAGTCCTGGTTTAGTCCTGGTTTAGACCTGGTTTAGTCCTGGTTTAGTCCTGGTTTAGTCCTGGTTTAGACCTGGTTTAGTCCTGGTTTAGTCCTGGTTTAGTCCTGGTTTAGTCCTGGTTTAGACCTGGTTTAGTCCTGGTTTAGTCCTGGTTTAGACCTGGTTTAGTCCTGGTTTATTCCTGGTTTAGACCTGGTTTAGTCCTGGTTTAGTCCAGGTTTAGTCCTGGTTTAGTCCTGGTTTAGTCCAGGTTTAGTCCTGGTTTAGTCCTGGTTTAGTCCTGGATTAGTCTTGGTTTAGTCCTGGTTTAGTCCTGGTTTAGTCCTGGTTTAGTCCTGGTTTAGTCCTGGTTTAGTCCTGGTTTAGTCCAGGTTTAGTCCTGGTTTAGTCCTGGTTTAGTCCAGGTTTAGTCCTGGTTTAGTCCTGGTTTAGTCCTGGTTTAGTCCTGGTTTAGACCTGGTTTAGTCCTGGTTTAGTCCTGGTTTAGACCTGGTTTAGTCCTGGTTTAGTCCTGGTTTAGTCGGTCGCTGTTTCACTGTGCATGGCTCTTGTATCACGTGACCTTGTATATTTTTCATTACAGCCAATCAAAGGCCGTGGCACGCGCATAATTCGTTCATGAGCCGTTCATGAGAGCCGTCTAATATTCGCCCCAAACGGCTCCACGCGTCATAACATCCGCGCGGAGCCGAGTCTCACTGCTCGTGTTACTTTTGGCGGCGCGCGCTCTGTCCGCACCGGGGAATTCACGCGCGCGCTGCAATAAAACGGCCCCGCGCGTGACACTGCGCCGGAGCCAAACCGAGGCACGAGGAAGAACCTGCGCAAAACCCGCCCCAGACCCGGACTAAAACACGAGTGAGCCGACACAAAAGTGAGTCACATTATTTAATGTTATTTAACAAATGTCTGTGCGAAAATATCATGTAAAGACTCGGTCAGAGCCGGATCCACAGTCCGAGTCCGCGCGCGCTCCAGACGCAGCTGAAGCAGAAAAGTGAAGCTTCAGTTTCTTTGATTCAGAGATTTTCAAATTCTCCACATTTAATGTTTTTTGTTTTGTTTTTGCGCGCGCGGTTGCGTCAGATACGTGCGTAAAAGTTTATGGACTAAACCAGGACTAAACCAGGACTAAACCAGGTCTAAACCAGGACTAAACCAGGACTAAACCTGGACTAAACCAGGTCTAAACCAGGACTAAACCAGGACTAAACCTGGACTAAACCAGGACTAAACCAGGACTAAACCAGGTCTAAACCAGGTCTAAACCAGGACTAAACCTGGACTAAACCAGGACTAAACCAGGACTAAACCAGGACTAAACCAGGACTAAACCAGGTCTAAACCAGGACTAAACCAGGACTAAACCAGGACTAAACCAGGTCTAAACCAGGACTAAACCAGGACTAAACCAGGTCTAAACCAGGACTGAACCAGGACTAAACCTGGACTAAACCAGGACTAAACCTGGACTAAACCAGGACTAAACCAGGACTAAACCAGGTCTAAACCAGGACTAAACCAGTCTAAACCAGGTCTAAACCAGGACTAAACCAGGACTCAACCAGGATTAAACCAGGACTAAACCAGGACTAAACCAGGTCTAAACCAGGACTAAACCAGGACTAAACCAGGACTAAACCAGGACTGAACCAGGACTAAACCAGGTCTAAACCAGGACTAAACCAGGACTAAACCAGGTCTAAACCAAGACTAAACCAGGACTAAACCAGGACTAAACCAGGTCTAAACCAGGACTAAACCAGGACTAAACCAGGTCTAAACCAGGACTGAACCAGGACTAAACCTGGACTAAACCAGGACTAAACCTGGACTAAACCAGGACTAAACCAGGACTAAACCAGGTCTAAACCAGGACTAAACCAGGACTAAACCAGGACTAAACCAGGACTAAACCAGGACTAAACCTGGACTAAACCAGGACTAAACCAGGACTAAACCAGGATTAAACCGGGACAACATCCAAACTTGAACTAAACCCAATAAACCACCACGACTAAACCTGACATAAACAGAGCTAATGCTACAAGTAAGATCTGTGGAAAAGCAAGCTGCTCACATGAATTTTGCACTGTGGTCGATTAAAGAGACTCTTGTCAGATTAAAAACATGTGCTGCCCATCGATTGGTCGATTAAAAAGGGGGCGTGGCCCACAGTGCAGTGACATGACGCCACCTGCAGGGGGAGCTCACGCAGAAACTACTATATATACAGAAAGAAGAACCAGGAAACAGTGAAGTTATGTTAAAACTAGTTTTTCTATATTTACAGAGCCGTGTCCAGAGCCTGAGCCGTGTCCAGAGCCTGAGCCGTGTCCAGAGCCGTGTCCAGAGCCTGAGCCGTGTCCAGAGCCGTGTCCAGAGCCTGAGCCGTGTCCAGAGCCGTGTCCTGAGCCGTGTCCTGAGCCTGAGCCGTGTCCTGAGCCGTGTCCAGAGCCTGAGCCGTGTCCTGAGCCTGAGCCGTGTCCAGAGCCTGAGCCGTGTCCAGAGCCGTATAGAGCTGTGTCCAGAGCCGTGCTGAGCCGTATAGAGCCGTGCTGAGCCGTATAGAGCCATGCCTCCGGTGCGTGAGAAGATGAGGTCGTGGCTGGAGAGGCAGATCAACTCTAACGCCGTCTCTGGGCTCAGCTGGATCAATAAGGTGCGTTTAGAGGAGTGGGTTTACTCTGCTCGCATCTCCACAAACCTGACTCTTAACTGGCCTGCAGGAGAAACTCCCTCTACTTGTTTCCATGGAAATATTGTTCCTTTGGCTATAAGGTTCCACAGTATGACATAAAACTGATCTGTCGCTGTGGAGAATGTTAGGATGAGTTTAACTTTCTATTTCCATGAAGTCATACCACCTCCAGAAAGTTACACAGTGTTGTTTTAAATTCTATAGAAGCGGGAAATTCTTCTTCTTCTTCTTCTTCTTCTTCTTCTTCTTCTTCTTCTTCTTCTTCTTCTGTCTCAGAGAACATGGTCTGTGACTTCAGCTCATAATAATCACATGGTCATAACTCCGTCAGTTAAAACTCGACTTCAGAACATTCTCCATGGAGACAGATGTGTTTAATGCCATACTGGGGAATATTACAGCCAAAGGACTGACTCTTCAACATGGACACGAGGAGGAGGAGGCTGTCAGATACAGGTCAGTGTTGTGGAGATGCGAGCTCACACTGAGGATGAGATCTTTATGTGTGTTATTGTGGTTCTGACATAATCATAAATCACTGTGAGCGTCGCCATAGCAACGGAAAACAAACTACTGTCAGGGACGAGCTTCAGCTGAAACAGACACAAGGGCACAGGGCGTGTCCGGGGCGTGTCCAGGGCGTGTCCGGGGCGTGTCCAGGGCGTGTCCGGGGCGTGTCCGGGGCGTGTCCGGGGCGTGTCCTTGGGCCTGTTCTCAGTTGTGGTGAGGGACACGGCGCAGGACGTTCTCACATAATGTGACTTTCACAGAGACACAAATGAGTTTTTATTTGTGCATCAGATTTAAAACATCAACTGATCAAACAAAGTCAAAAACAACAAACACAACAACAAAACAAACACAACAACAAAACAAACACAACAACAAAACAAACACAACAGGAAACTGTACGAATCTAAGGCTCAAAGACGACCAGGAGTCTGAAACATGAAGTCAGAGCGGACTGTACGGGAACGGAATCTGACCAGAACTGATACGGCGGCGGTGGCGGCGGCGGCGGCGGCGGCGTGGATGAGCCAAACGTAACTTATTGTGTGTTGGAACTTTCACAGCAGTGATATTTGTTCAATAAATGCCCCAAAAATCTATAAAATAAAAGACACGTCTGAAGGTTTTCACAGACACACGTCCCATGTCCACACGGGACAAAAACTCCCAGAATCCCTCACCTGCTCCTCACACGGGACGAGACGCAACGACGGGAACTTACACACACACCTGCTCCTGTTTTAAATAGACGTGTGTCTTTTGTTGTGTTTTTATTATAATTGTGTCCTTTGTGTCTCAGGAAAAAAACATGTTTTCGATTCCGTGGAAACACGCGGCGAGACACGGATGGACCATGGACCAGGACGCATCACTGTTCAAAATGTGGGCCATACACACAGGTACTGTAACACAACGACACACAACGACACACAACGACACACAACGACACACAATGACACACAACGACACACAACGACACACAACGACACACAATGACACACAACGACACACAACGACACACAACGACACACAATGACACACAATGACACACAACGACACACAACAACACACAACGACACAGAACGACACACAGGTACTGTAACACAACGACACACAACGACACACAACGACACACAACAACACACAACGACACACAACAACACACAACAACACACAGGTACTGTAACACAACGACACACAACGACACACAACGACACACAACGACACACAACGACACACAACAACACACAACGACACACAACAACACACAACGACACAGAACGACACACAACGACACACAATGACACACAACGACACACAACGACACACAATGACACACAACGACACACAACAACACACAACGACACACAACAACACACAACAACACACAGGTACTGTAACACAACGACACACAACGACACACAATGACACACAACGACACACAACAACACACAACGACACACAACAACACACAACGACACACAACAACACACAACGACACAGAACGACACACAGGTACTGTAACACAATGACACACAACGACACACAACAACACACAACAACACACAGGTACTGTAACACAACGACACACAACGACACACAACAACACACAACGACACACAACGACACACAACGACACAGAACGACACACAGGTACTGTAACACAACAACACACAACGACACACAACGACACACAACGACACACAATGACACACAACGACACACAACAACACGCAACGACACACAACAACACACAACGACACAGAACGACACACAACGACACACAACGACACACAATGACACACAACGACACACAACAACACACAGGTACTGTAACACAACGACACACAACGACACACAACGACACACAACAACACACAATGACACACAACGACACACAACAACACACAACGACACACAATGACACACAATGACACACAACGACACACAACGACACACAACGACACACAACGACACACAATGACACACAGGTACTGTAACACAACGACACACAACGACACACAACGACACACAACAACACACAATGACACACAACGACACACAACAACACACAACGACACACAACGACACACAATGACACACAACGACACACAACAACACACAACGACACACAACAACACACAACAACACACAACGACACAGAACGACACACAGGTACTGTAACACAACAACACACAACGACACACAACAACACACAACGACACAGAACGACACACAGGTACTGTAACACAACAACACACAACGACACACAACAACACACAACGACACACAACAACACACAACAACACACAACGACACAGAACGACACACAGGTACTGTAACACAACAACACACAACGACACACAACAACACACAACGACACAGAACGACACACAGGTACTGTAACACAACAACACACAACGACACACAACAACACACAACGACACACAACAACACACAACAACACACAACGACACACAACAACACACAGGTACTGTAACACAACGACACACAACAACACACAACGACACACAGGTACGGCCCCCTGTAACACAACGACACACAACGACACACAATGACACACAACGACACACAACAACACACAGGTACTGTAACACAACGACACACAACGACACACAATGACACACAACGACACACAACGACACACAACGACACACAATGACACACAACGACACACAACAACACACAACGACACACAACGACACACAATGACACACAACGACACACAACAACACACAACGACACACAATGACACACAACGACACACAACAACACACAACAACACACAACGACACACAACAACACACAACGACACACAACAACACACAACAACACACAACGACACACAACAACACACAGGTACTGTAACACAACGACACACAACAACACACAACGACACACAGGTACGGCCCCCTGTAACACAACGACACACAACGACACACAACGACACACAATGACACACAACGACACACAACAACACACAGGTACTGTAACACAATGACACACAACGACACACAATGACACACAACGACACACAACGACACACAACGACACACAATGACACACAACGACACACAACAACACACAACGACACACAACGACACACAATGACACACAACGACACACAACAACACACAACGACACACCATGACACACAACGACACACAACAACACACAACAACACACAGGTACTGTAACACAACGACACACAACACACAATGACACACATCGACACACAACGACACACAGGTACGGCCCACTGTAACACAACGACACACTTTTCTCCTCCTCCTCCTCTCCTCTTCCTCTCCTCTTCCTCTCCTCCTCCTCTCCTCTTCCTCTCCTCTTCCTCTCCTCTTCCTCTCCTCCTCCTCTCCTCCTCCTCTCCTCTTCCTCTCCTCTCCTCCTCTGCTCTTCCTCTCCTCTTCCTCTCTTCACTCTCCCTCCTCTACCTCTCCTCTTCCTCCTCTTCCTCTCCTCTTCCTCTCCCTCCTCTTCCACTCCTCTTCCTCTCCTCTTCCCCTCCCTCTCCTCTCCTCTCCCTCTCCTCTTCCTCTCCTCTCCTCTTCCTCTCCTCTTCCTCTCCTCTTCCTCTCCTCTCCTCTTCCTCTCCTCTTCCTCTCCTCTTCCTCTCCTCTCCTCTTCCTCTCCTCCTCCTCTCCTCTTCCTCTCCCCCTCCTCTCCTCTTCCTCTCCTCCTCCTCTCCTCCTCCTCTCCTCTTCCTCTCCTCCTCCTCTCCTCTTCCTCTCCTCCTCCTCTCCCCCTCCTCTCCTCCTCCTCTCCCCCTCCTCTCCTCTTCCTCTCCTCTTCCTCTCCTCTTCCTCTCCTCTTCCTCTCCTCTCCTCTTCCTCTCCTCTCCTCTTCCTCTCCTCTTCCTCTCCTCTTCCTCTCCTCTTCCTCTCCTCCTGAGAACATGAGCACATAGACGAGTGGTGTTGTAAAGTTCCACAGTGGAGCTTTCCCTGAGTCTTTCCTGGTTTTCCAGGTAAATACGTGGCAGGTCAGGAGTGTAATCCCAAAACATGGAAAGCAAACTTCCGATGTGCTCTGCACTCGCTCCCCGACGTGGAGGAGGTGAAGGACCAAAGCATCCAGAAAGGACAAGGAGCCATGAGGGTCTACAGGATGTTACCTCAGAGGAGTGAAGGACGAGGTGAGAGAGGGAGGAGAGGAGAGAGGGAGGAGAGAGAGAGGGAGGAGAGAGGGAGGAGAGGAGAGAGGGAGGGAGTAGAGGAGAGAGGGAGGAGAGAGGGAGGAGAGGAGAGGAGAGAGAGAGGGAGGAGGTGAAGGACCAAAGGACAAGGAGCCATGAGGGTCTACAGGATGTTACCTCAGACGAGTGAAGGACGAGGTGAGAGAGGGAGGAGAGGAGAGAGGGAGGAGAGAGAGGGAGAATAAGGGAAAGAGGGGGAGGAAGTGAAGAGGGAGAAAAACGAGTGGGGGAGAGGGAAAGAAGATAAAGGGGAGAGAGGGAAACATGAGGTGGTGAAATGGACAGAGGAGGAAGTGATAGAGAAAGGAATGAAAGAGAGAGTCATGATGATAATAATATTAATAATAATAATAATAATAATAATAATAATATTAATAATAATAATAATAATAATAATAATAATAATAATAATAATAATAATAATAATAATAATATTAATGCCTCTTGTTTTATTTAAACAGACAAACAAAGAAAAAACACCAGAGCCAAGTCAAACAGAAGGGTAAGAACAAGAACAAGGACTGGAGTAAAAATACTCACAAGACACACGAAAAATGTACTTAAGTAAAAGTATTAAAGTACATGTTTAAAAATGTATTTAAAGAGTAAAAAGTAAAAGTATTTCTCACAGATTTTGAGTCTTTTAAAGTTTCAGATGTGGAGATTTTGATGAAGATTTGAGCTGAAATTTGTTCAACAGAAACAAATCGAACAAAATACTTTTACTTTTCAGTAAAAACTTACTTTTTTTGGAGTAAAAGTAAAAAGTATCCACTGTAAAATGTAAAGTATAAGTACGCAACATGTGTACTTAAGTGTACTTGTATTTGTACTTTTACCTTGTTACTTTCCAACACTGTTTTAGATGCATTTTTTTATTATAAACCTAAAACTGACACACACGGGAAGGGCATCTGACACACACAGGGAGGGCATCTGACACACGGGGAGGGCATCTGACACACAGGGAGGGCATCTGACACACACAGGAAGGGCATCTGACACACACAGGGAGGGCATCTGACACACGGGGAGGGCATCTGACACACACGGGGAGGGCACTTTTCTGACCCTTTTGTTTGTTCAGATCAAAATGGAGGACATAGATCCAGACTACGACCCGTCCCACAGAGACACTGACCCGTCCCACAGAGACACTGACCCGTCCCACAGAGACACTGACCCGTCCCAGGACAGAGCCGTGGTCAGCGCCGCGTTCAGCCACGACCACGCCCCCCTCACCTTCGGTTTGTTTAATTTTAACGATTATTAAAGTCTCTGGACCTGATTTTTTTTACTCTTTTAAAAATGTGAATGTGAGTTTGGTCCAGAGTTACTCCTCGCTGACCTCACGTTTTCAGAAGTCGCGCCTGAATATAAGTCGCACCTGCTGAATTTGAGAAGAAAGTCAATTTTGTACATGTTTGGTCGACAATAATCGTTCGCGGGAGATTTTATATAATCGTGATAATCGCCAACGAAGACAATCACCGTAATATCAGCAAAATGTGCGGAAAAAAACAACTTGGACTCTTTTCCTATTACCGTAAATTTCGGACTATAAGCCGCCACTTTTCCCCCGCACTTTGAACCCTGTACAACAGTGCGGCTTATTTATAGAATTTTACCGGATAACGGCCACCGGGGGGCGCTCTCCGGCTGTAAACGTAAAAGTGAGACAGACATGGGGAAAGATTATGAGCTGAAGAATTCACTAGTTTTGATTTTGAACGATCATTTTGCGAAAAACACACGAAGAAATGGATATGATGCAGTTTTTAAGATAAAGAAGGAAATAGAGCCACTGCACGAAAGTTTGACCATAAAAGAAGGAAATAGAGCCACTGCACGAAAGTTTGACCATAAAAGAAGGAAATAGAGCCACTGCACGTGAGCTCGGCATCAGTGAATCCAACTGGTGATTATCTCTGTTGGAGATTGTATAAAATGTCTCACAAATGATTAATCTCGACCTTTTTTATCACGATAAATGATATTTGTCCCGTCCTCAATCTAAGTCAAACCCAAACCGGGTAAAAAGCAGGTTTAGGGTTTTATTTCTGATCTTTTTCCCAAACGACTTGAGTCTCTGCCGTTTGCAAAATGTGACCAAACTGAACTGAACTGAATTATTTTGTTGTTTTGGCAGATTTCAAAATGGCCGACGAGTCGGACGTCCCTGACGTGTCCTTCATGGTTGAAGTTGGGACACATAAGTTTGAGGTGTCTCCTGTTCACAGCCCAGGTACGAGTCAGATCTGTGTTACTCGCCCTTAGACCTGAAGAGAGAGGGAAGGAGAGAGGGAGAGAGACAAAAGGCACAAGCTGGTCCACGTGTCTCCTGTGCTCACTCTGGTCCACGTGTCTCCTGTGCTCACTCTGGTCCATGTGTCTCTGGTCCACGTGTCTCCTGTGCTCACTCTGGTCCATGTGTCTCTGGTCCATGTGTCTCCTGTGCTCACTCTGGTCCACGTGTCTCTGGTCCACGTGTCTCCTGTGCTCACTCTGGTCCACGTGTCTCTGGTCCACATGTCTCCTGTGCTCACTCTCTGTCTCTTCTCTGACTTTCTGCTGCTTTTAGGACTGATTTTAAACTTTTATTTCTTTTTTTTTAAATGTGTTCATGGCACCAGGAATGTTTTTATCAGGAATGTTTTTATCAGGAATGTTTTTATCAGGAATGTTTTTTTTACATTTGCCATCCCCAGTCAGATCCTTTCGGTCTCACTCAGTCTGTGTAAAGACGTGACTGAGTCTGGAGCAGGTGTAGAGTTAGCAACGCTGTCAATCAAACCTGTTGCTAACGCTAACAGGAGCGACCTCGGGGACAGAAGGACCTGATTTGTCTGTTATTAATGTTCATATCTTGATTTACAGACACAATAGTGAAATAAAAACCCCAGGATCATGTAGAGGGTTAATACGAACATTTAAAACGTGACGTGGAGTCGATGTCGGTGATTAGCGCGTTAGCTACGTCCATTTATTCACACAGCGAGAGCGTTCCCCAGAGCAGGGACCAAACCGCTGAGCTTTTCTGTAGAACTTCAGGACAAGTGTTTTTATTGTTTTTACGTGTGTTTTATCACGTCTGAGCTGTTCCGTCCTCGCTCCTGTGCAGAACGTTTCGACGGCTGTGCAACAACCAGCATTGAAATATTAAAGCAGAAATGTGTAGTATTTAAAAAGTAAATAAACAAGACAAACAGTGATACATAGTGGAAAATAACTTCTACTGGAGAGTTACAAAATTTTAATCCACAGCTTTACAAAATCCTTTTTCACAGAAGTGATCAAACCGGTAAGAAAAAACATTTGTCTCCGTCTTTCTGCGCCGCCTCAGCTCGTTTCCCGGGCGTGTGCTCTTTTCCTCGTCCGTGCTGTCGCTCTTAAAGTGACGGTAACGTATTTACATCAAACTTAAATAATAACAGTTCTAAGATATTTTTACATGAACATTGATGCAGTAAAATAAATGTAGCTCATGTAAATAAATCAAATATTAAATCTTTCATTATAAATTTATTCATGTAAACATAAAACAGCATTTATAACAAAATATCAACTCTGTAAATTTGCAGCATTATTATATTTGAATTAAACTTGGCTCAGACACATCGATCAATTGGCGGTGGTCTGCAGTGCCTTGGCCGGTCTGGACGCAGGGCACAGTGCACGTTGTGAAAAAGAGTGTGGAAATGCACCGGAAAAATCCATGAAACAACGAGACCGCGAGTCCATATTTCTTTTTTTCAGTCCAGGAAAAAAACCTGACCGTTAGTGAGGTAGTGAGGAGCGGAGGAGGAGACAGGCATGTGACCTCTGTGACCTCTGTGACCTCTGTGACCTCTGTGACCCCGGAGCTGGCTCACTGTGTCTCAAAGCTAACAGCTAACAGCTAACAGTGAAAAACAAAAACAAGATAAACTGCATATTAAAATTCTAATTAATACAAAATAAAGACGACGCAGTTATTTTAAATGTAGAATACTTCAGTGGTGTTTTTGTGTTTATTATGGCTCAAAATTAGCTTTAGCATTAGCATTAGCGTTAGCACTGACACACAAACATGTCTATTTCTAAACACAAGTGTCTCTGGTGAAGTATTATCTTTATCTGTGTTTGTATTGTCAGTGTCCACTTCCTGATCTTTAAATATTTATTCATTTTATTGTGACTCGACAAAAATTGGATAGAGATAAAACTGGACAGGAAGTAGTGACGCTAACAGTGACACTGGGGGCGCTGTTGTGCACAGAGACTGTTACTTTTAACAATCCTCCAGGTTTGTTGTTTAATTCTTGACCAAAACTCGTTTCTTTGTCTCGTGTTTTTTACAGACTCTTCATATTACGACTACAATGACATCACCATCACGGTAAGACCCAAGATTTTATTTATTTATATGTGAAGGCTGCTGGGTCCGGTTGTCTGGTGGGTCCGGTTGTCTGGTGGGTCCAGTTGTCTGGTGGGTCTGGTTGTCTGGTTGGTCCGGTTGTCTGGTGGGTCCGGTTGTCTGGTTGGTCCGGTTGCCCTGTGGGTCCGGTTGCCCTGTGGGTCCGGTTGTCTGGTCTCAGTGCGGTGTTGTTTCAGATCAGTCAGCCTCTGGACAGAGACGCTCTGAAGTCGGGGCTCAGCCTGAACGAGCCGCACACGAGCCCCGGGAGCCACTGGAGCGACGAGTCGTCAGGTGACGTCTGCAAAACAAAACAAAACATAAACAAAACAGTGAAAATACAACAAAAACAAAATAAAAGCAACAAAAATTAAATAAAAGAAAAAAATTCAATTCAATTTCAAGTTTATTTATACATCACATTTAAAAACAACCTGAGCTGACCAAATAAAACATAAAATAAACACAAAAAACACAATGAGGTTTAATCACATTAAACAAAAGAACATAAAACACAATAACATCAAGTACCAACACATTCTGTCCACACAGTATTAAAACCACAGAGAAAAGATGAGTTTTGAGCCGAGACTTAAACTGAATAAGAGACTCAGATAATCGGACAAAGGGAGACTGTTCCACGGTTCGGGCGCTGCCACAGAAAAGGCCCCGCCTTCTAGTTTTGAGTCGAGCTTTAGGCTCAGCGAGCAGAAGCTGGTCTGACCTCAGAGTCTGGGAGGAGGATAAGGGCAGCAGCTCCAAGACAGACTGGACCCATGAGGTTAAGACGTTTAAAGACACTAACACTTTGAATTTCACCCCAAAACAACAGGGAGCCAATGTAAAGTAAAACACAGAACAGGAGGAATGTCCCGTCTCTTAGTTTTGGTCATTTTGAACCGTCTGCAGACGCTGCACAGACCCTGGTCCAGACCCACAAAGAGTCACAATAATCCAGGCACGATGAGACAAAAGCATCTGCAGCTTTGTCAAAATCAGCCAGAGGCAAATAAGGTTTAAGTTTAACCAGAGTCCAGAGCTGATAAAAACTAGTTCTTTTACTGAGCTGATGTTTGTGGAGTTTGAGCGTGGAGTCAATCACTCCTAGATTCACTGAAGGACGACAGAAGGAAGAGAGCGACCCAGTCACACTATGTCCAGTGAGTAAAAAAGGATAAAAACAAAACAAAAACAACAAAAAACAAAACAATAAAAAACAAAACAAAAACAACAAAAAACAAAACAACAAAAAACAATAAAAAACAAAACAAAAACAATAAAAAACAACAAAAATAAAAACAAAACAAAAAAACAACAAAAATTAAATAGAAACAAAAAATAAATAAAAACGAAACAAAAACAATAAAAAAAACAAAAAAACAAAACAAACAGAAAAGAAAAGAAAAGAAAAACAATACAAAAACAACAAAAATAAAATAAAAACAAAACAAAAAAATTATAAAAAACTAAATAAACACAAAACAAAACCAAGATAAAAACAAGTCAGATCAAATATTATAAAGATAAACGTCTTTTATGTTTGATTTGTGATCAGACCTGAACATCAACCGAGGACGGGAGGGCATCTGACACACAGGAGGACGGGAGGGCATCTGACACACAGGGAGGACGGGAGGGCATCTGACACATAGGGAGGACGGGAGGGCATCTGACACATAGGGAGGACGGGAGGGCATCTGACACACAGGAGGACGGGAGGGCATCTGACACACAGGAGGACGGGAGGGCATCTGACACACAGGGAGGACGGGAGGGCATCTGACACACAGAGACAGGAGGGCATCTGACACACAGGGACACGGGAGGGCATCTGACACACAGGGACAGGAGGACGGGAGGGCATCTGACACACAGGGACACGTCCTCAGGCCTCAGTGTTGTTGTGTCCTTGGGCTGGACACTTAAAGTGACGTGTGATCATATTAGTCCAGTGGTTCTTAACGTGAGTTCGATCGAACTCTCGGGGTTCGGTGAGTCAGTCTCAGGGGTTCGGCGCAGGTCAAGACACACACACACACACACATCCCCACACACACACACACACACACACACACACCCACACCCCCACACACACGCACACACACACCCCCCCACACACACACACACACACACACACACACACTCATATGATTCGTGGACTGCGAGCGTCTTCAGACGTTGGTCCAATTCGACAAATGCACCTCTGATGTGTCTATCGAAGAACCTGCCCGACTTAAATGAGCCGTTCGAACGGCATAAAAACATAAAACGACATAAAAACAAAGAAAAAGAACAGACTTTGCTGTGAAAATGACATGAGACTGGCCAAAGTGAAGCCACGTGTTTCTGACCTGGTCTCTCAAAGGAAACAGCAGAAGTCACTGATCTGCAGTAAATATTCATTATTATTGTGGCCTGATGGAAATGAGGTGATGTGTGTTAAAATGTTAAAAATAATAAAAAGCATAAATACAGTATGTTCATTATTGGAATACATAATACAATAGAAAATTAAAATAATTTCAGTGTGGTGTATTAAAAAAGGTCAAGTCTTTGTTAAAATGTGTGTGTGTAATGTGTTGTGAGTTTATACATTGTATTGTTTTTATTCTTTGAACACAGTGATGTTAATACACGATTTATTTTGTGCACCAGTAAAACACAAATATGTCTTGAATTTGAAAAAAATAATATTTTATTTTTCAATAATCAAGGGTTCGGTGAATGTGCATATGAGACTGGTGGGGTCCAACAAGGTTAAGCACCACTGTATTAGACCCAAACACACCTGAGTCATGACCCATAAACACTCGGCGTTTTGCCTGGGGGCGGAGCTTAACCTTCTGCTGCAGCCATGGCAACGCACTTTGAACTGAGTTTTACTGTTCGGCTCAAGACGAGTCTGTCTCTGTAAACGACACGTAGAGGCTGTGGTTTTGTTCACTCCTGCTGGCGTTGGCAACAGGTTTGATTGACAGCGTTGCTAAGCACCCGCTTCCTGATAAACCAGCGGTGTGGGCGGGACATTCTGCTGGTACCACGGCGATTGTCTTTGTCAGCGATTATCACAATTATATAAAATGTCCCACGAACGATTATTGTCGACCCTTTTTATCAAGATAAATGGTATTATTGCTTATCATTCCATCCCTGCTCCTGATTGGCTCTTTGGTTGCTATGATACGTGTGGAGCCGAACGCTGTGGGTGACGTTTTCCACTATAGTAAGGTCAAAGTTCACTGCGCCCGTTGTGTAACATTGATAAAAAACCTCGTTTGTTACTTCGAAAGGGCTTGCATCTCCACAGACCTGACTCATTTCCATTGAGAAATTTCCAACCTAGAGCTTTTACTTTTGCTAGAGCTTGGACTGCAGGTCATGCAGAAATGTCCCACAGTGGGGTTTTAAACTAAAAAATTACAAAAACAAAATAAAATCAACAAAAACAAAATAAAATCAACAAAAACGAAATAAAAAAAACAAACACAACAAAAAATTGAATTAAAACAAAACAAAAAAACAGCAAAAAGTAATAAATCAAAATAAATGCAAAGCAAAAACAACAAAAACAAAATAAAAACAAAACAAATACAACAAAAAACTAAATTAAAACAATTAAAACAAAAAAACAATAAACAAAAACAAAATAAACAAAACAAAAACAACAAAAATTAAATAAAAAACAAAACAAAAACTAAGTAAACACAAAATCAAAATAATGTCGACCCTTTTTATCACGATAAATATTATTGTTTATCATTCCATCCCTACTCCTTATTGGCTCTTTGGTTGCTATGATACGTCATGCCCACCATCAGAAATGTCCCACAGTGGGGCTTTAAGCTAAAATACTTTCAGTTTCCCTGTCTGGAGTGCATCAGATTTAAGACGACCGCACAAAGTGATTATTTGCCTAAAAACAAAACGGGACTCGAGCAGGCTAGCGGCTAGTAAATGTATGCTAACTATTTATTTGGATCTGGCTCAGCCTCACTCCTGATTGGCTCTTTGGTCGCCATGATACTCCTGAAGCTAAACGCGGCGGGTGAGGTCGCACTCCCTCAGTTCTGTCCTTTAGGGTCAGAGGTCAGGATCAGGGTTTAGGACATGCGTTTAACCTTTAACCTGTGCGTTCTTTTACAGGAGAGGAGCTGTACACCAGTCTGGCGCCCTCTTTATCGCCCCCTGCAGAGCTGTGGAGCACTACACCTCCCCTGACTCTGCTCACGCTGTAGGACCAAACTTTTCCGCCGAGGACGGACTAAAACAGACTGAAAAAGAGGTGCCTGAGACTTTACGCACAAACTAAAAGGTCGGTAGTTCCATTTACTGCCGCCGTGACTTTGGCAAGGCACTTTATGTTTCCAGCAGGGGCGGCGCCATAGATTTTTTGTTTTGAGCAGCTATGGGGGGGGGGCTCTCTGAACATGTTTATTTAAAGTCCGTCACGTTTGCGCTTCTGTTTTAAACCTGAAACCTAAATCTGTTTAAACGAACGTCAGCTCCTGTGGATATTTTTAAAAGATAAAACGGAATTATTTTTGTTTATTTTGAACTCTCATTTTGAACTCTCTGTCTCCATTTGGACATTTTTAGTGGAGGTTGGGTGAGGTTAGCGCCCCCTCAGGCCCACCCTGGCGCCGCCCCCTGTTTGTAGCCAGTAGAACCGAAGCAGCGTTGAAACGTGAAGCACTTCCAAAAAATGTTCTCAGGTGGTTTAAAGCAGTTTGCACAGAAAACATGTAAATTGAACACGAGGGACGGCCCGATGTGGATTTTCTGGGCCGATGCCGGTTTTTAAAATTCATAAAGTTGAAGTACGGATGACAGAAGTAAAAATAATAACAAAAGGTACTTAAATCCATTTATATCATCCAATCATTTGTTACATTAATTTAAAATACAGTTTGTTTGATTGGAGCTAGCATGTAGCGTCTTCTATTGGAGCTAGCATGTAGCGTCTTCTATTGGAGCTAGCATGTAGCGTCTTCTATTGGAGCTAGCATGTAGCGTCTTTGATTTGGGTTTTAAATTATTACGTAATACATTAAGGGTGACGTTTTCCACTATAGTGAGGTCAAAGTTCACTGCGCCCGCTGTGTAACTTTACTAAAAGACCTCGTGTGTTACTGTGCACGGGCTTGCATCTCCACAGACCTGACTCAAACCTTGGCCTGGAGGTGGACAGTGGGATCGCCAACTGCTTCTTTCTATGGAGATTTTTTTCCAGTGAGAATGTTCCAACGTAGAGCTTTTCCCCTGGAGCTAATGTTAGCCTGATGAAAAACAAAACAGGACTTTATCTGGTGTGCAACTCGAGCAGGCTAACGGCTAGTAAAAGTATGCTAGCTCTGTTCATTCGGATGTGTTATTAGCTTGTAGGCTAACGTGGCTAAGAGTAGGTCCAAACACAGAGGTGGAACGCAACGAAGTAAAAGTAGTGAAGTAGAGTACTGGAGTGTAAAGTTGAGGTATCTGTACTTTACTTTAGTACATTTTACAGTGTGTACTTTTGACTTTGACTTGAGTACATTTGAGAGCAGTATCTGTACTTTCTACTCCACTGGATTTTTTAACTGGACTAAAAAGTAAAAGTATTTTTATTATAGTTGAAGGAGTTTGTTTTTAACACGTTCAGAATTTGAGCAAAACAAAATATATAAATAAAAAAAAAAAAAAAAACAATTGATTGATTCAGTTGTTTCTGTTGAAAAAAATTCAGCTCAATTTTTTTTTATCAAAATCACCACAATTGAAGTTTTAAAAGACTCAAAATCTGAGAAATACTTTTACTTTTTCCTTTTTAATTACATTTTTACATAGGTACTTTTATACTTTTACTGAAGTAGATTTTGTCGTGTGATACTTTTACTGAATTTTACTGCATTTTTGCGCCAGTATCTGTATTTTTACTTAAGTAACAAAAGTGAGTACTTCTTCAACACAAACTAACTGGACTAACTGGAGATGATTAACTGTTTTAACGACTAACTCATTTGAACAAAAACTCACAAAAACGTTAAAAGATTGTGTCAGTATCAGAATGAAAAGCACATGACAAGTACAAGTACAGTGGTCCTTTGTTTATCGCTGGGGTCACGTTCTAAAAATAACCTTTATAAGCTTTATTTTTTACATTATTCTCTCTGTTTTTCGTCTGTAAAACCCCTCACCACACACTTTATACACTTTCCTCACACAGGCGTTAACATTAAACTCGTGCGCGTTCATAAGAGTGTGGAAACGCACCGGAAAAATCTGCAAAAACAGCGAGACGCAAAACGGCGACACAGTGAGGGGCCACTGTACTGGAGTTAAAATGATGATTGTTGCCTTGCGGTGCCTTTTCTCTCTGCTTCCTGTTTAAGTTTATTCAGTGTCGTTTGGTTGAGTTTGTTTTACGTGTCGTTGAAACGCAGGGATTTAGATCTTTTTTTTAAAACTACGGAGAATCGCGCCTTCGACCTGGTACTGTCCATTTACTCTGAGCGTTTTTGGTGCTGTTAAAAACGACGTGTGAATTGTGTTTTTTTTATTATGATGTTTTATTATTTCATGGCGTTGATATTTAAAAACTCAGGGAAAAGCCTAAACCCTTTAGTTTCGCCGACCTCGAGGAAAGAAGGACCTGATTTGTCTGTTTTTAATGTTCAGATCTTGATTTACAGACACAAAAGTGAAATAAAAACCCCAGGATCATGTAGAGGGTTAATACGAACATTTAAGACCAGAATGAGTCTGAAGCAGCAGAGACAGAGAGAGGGATGAGGGTTTTTTCGTGTAAAGTGGATTGGAGCCAGAGTCGATGGAGCAGGAAGTGCGCCTATGGTCACTTCCTGTTTGGAACACGGCAGCGGCTCGTGCAGGTCAGGTCGGGTTTCTTGCCACACGTGGATCATAAACAACTGAAAACCAAAAGTCGTACTGTGTGTTGAAAGTTGTAAATGTTTAAATGTGATGTCAAAATAAAATTGTGTCTCTGAAAGAAACTGCAGCACGTGTTTGTTTGTTTTGTTTTTGTTTTTTTTGTTTTTTTGTTTGTTGGTTTTGTTTTTTTTGTTGTTGTTTTTTGTTTAGTTTTTTTTGTTTTTTTGTTTGTTGGTTTTGTTTTTTTTGTTGTTGTTTTTTGTTTTGTTTTTTTTGTTTTTTGTTGTTTTTTGTTTTTTTTGTTGTTGTTTTTTGTTGTTTTTTTGTTGTTTTTTGTGCTTTTGTTGTTTTTGTTTTTATGTTGTTGTTTTTTGTTTTTTTGTTGTTTTGTTTTTAGACTCAGAGGGAAAATGAAGCTGTTGTGTTTCTGTGTTGCTGTCAAAAGAAGTGAAAATCAGATCGTGTCTAATCATGTTTCTCAGGTATCGACTCCATCTCTTTCTCCTCTCTTCTTTCCTCTCCTTTTATCTTTTCTCTCCCTCCTCTGTCTCTCACTTCTCTTTCTCTTCTTTGCCTCCTGCTCTCCTCTGTGTCTCTCTTCTCGTCCTCTCTCTCTCCTTTTTCTCTCCCTACATTCCTTTCCCCTCTTTTTCCCCTCCCCCTCTCCTCATCTTCCCTCTCTTCCTCGTCTTTCCTCTCCTCTCCCTCCCTCGTCTGTCTTTCGCTTCATTCTTTTATCTCCTTCCTCTAACACTAATCCTCCCCTTTCTGCCTCTCGTCTCTCTCTCTTCCTCTCCTCCTCTCTCTCCATCGCTCCCTTTCTTTCTCTTTCTTCCTTCTCTCTCTCTCCTTTCTCTCCCTCTCTTCTCCCACCCTCTTTCCATTTCCATAACTTCTCTGTTTCTCCTCTCTTCTTTCTTTCCTCTCCTTTTATCTTTTATCTTCTCTTCCTCTTCTCTGTCTCTATTTTCTCTTTCTCTTCTTTGCCCCCTGCTCTCCTCTGTCTCTGTCTCTCTCTTCCCCTCCTTTTCCTCCCTTTTCTTTCCTTTCTTCTCTCTCTTTTTCTCTCTACATTCCTTTACCCTCTTTATTTCCTCCCCCTCTCCTCATCTTTCCCCTCCTCCTCATTTTTTTTACCTCCTTCCTCTCCCACTAATCCTCCCTTTTCTGCCTCTCCTCCTTCTCTCTCCTCTCCTCCTTTTCTCTTCCCTCCTTTTTTCTAACTTCTCTCCCTCCTCTGTCTCTCTTTCTTCTCTTTCTCTTCTTTGCCCTCTGCTCTCCTCTGTCTCTCCCTCTCTTCTCCTCCTCCTCTCTCTCTCTCCACATTCCTTTACCCTCTTTCCTTCCTCCCCCTCTCTTCATCTTCCCTCTGTTCCTCGTCTTTCCTCTTCGTCCCTCCTCTCTCTTTCTTCTCATTCTCTCCTATTAATCCTCCTTTCGGCCTCTCTTCCCTCTCCTCATTCTCGCCCTCTCCTCTCTCCCTCTGTTTCTCCCCATTCTTTCCCCCCCTCCCCTTTCTGCCTCTTCTTCCTCCCTCCCTCCTTCTCTCTCCTCTTCCTCTTCCTCCGAGAACAAGACAAAGTTCTATCATTTAACGCAGAAAGTCACAGCATATTGTGTAAAGAGTGTTTTTAATCATTGTGGTATCGGTATCGAGTATCGAGTCTATTCCTCAGTATCAAAATCGAGTTTATTTGGAAATTTAATAAAAAATTAATAAATTAATTAAGCTGTTCAAATGTTTTCCATCAACAACCAACTCGACCCCAAGAAAAGTTTATTTACAGCACGATTCATTCAGAAAGTATTTAAGTGTTTTACAGAAGAAAAAAGAAAAAAAGACATGAACATCACAAAACGACAAATCAAAACATAAATAATCACAAATAATCATCATAAAATTAACATAAAAGAGAAAAGAGCAGATAAACACGATAAAGCCTGGATTTAAACATTAAGACCTGTCTCACACCTTCAGGAAGAAGGTTCCAGGTTTTAGCTGCAGAAAAGTCCTGGTTTAGTCCTGGTTTAGTCCTGGTTTAGTCCTGGTTTAGTCCTGGTTTAGTCCTGGTTTAGACCTGGTTTAGTCCTGGTTTAGTCCTGGTCTAGTCCTGGTTCAGTCCTCCTCATGTGGGAGATGTTCTTTGGTGCTGGTCCATGGAGAGACTTGTTCACACTGAGCTGCTTTAAAGTCTCTGAGCCACAGGAGCCACAGGAGCCACAGGACACATGTGTGAAGTACTTCCTGGTTCTAGTCCTGACCCGAGCAGCAGTGTTCTGGATGTTCTGGATGTTCTGGATGTTCTGGATGTTCTGGATGTTCTGTTCTGTGGCTCGTTTGGAGAGTCCAGTGATCAGGACGTTACAGTCGTCTGATCTACTGGACACAAACGCAGGATAAGTCTGAGTCTGGGTTTGACCTTTGACCTTTGACCTTTGACATGTTTTTCGTGGTAAAAAGCTGCAGATGTTATTGATTTGATGTGTCTGTTAAAGTTCAAAGTCCATTATTACCCTGAGATTTCTGTCCTGAGTTGAAGGTTTTAGAGAGAGAGACTGGAGGTGACGCTGACACTTTCTCTGTGACTCTGACTTGAGTCTTGTCTTTTATCTGGAGAAAGTTGTTTTTCCTCCACACACTGATCTGTTGATGCAGTGAATCCACTGGTCCAGATTCACCTGCTGCAGTGAGACATAGATCTGTCTCGTCTGCAGACTTGTGTGTGACACATTATTGTTGTGTATTAACTGGACTAACAGCAGCAAGTAGAGACTGAACAACAGGGGTCCCAGGACTGACCCCTGGGGCACCCCACAGGTCAGGGACATTTTATCTGAGACACATTTTCCAGTTTCAACAAAGTACTCCCTGTTTTCTAAATAGGACTTGAACCAGTTTAGTGCAGTACCACAGATGCCCTCCCAGTCCTCTAGTCTCTGTAAGAGGATCCCATGATCCACAGAGTCAAAGGAAACACTCAGATCTAACAGGATCAACACTGAGACTTTACATCAGTGTCAGGCGGACGTCATTTGTCCTTGATCAGAGCATCTCAGTCTGTGGGTCTAAAACCTGAAAACATCAAAGGAAATGTTCATTTGGAGAAAGTTAATAAGCTGTTGACTTTGCCTAAAAACGGCAGATTTGAGATCGGTCGATAATTGTTCAGTATTGTGGCATCAAGACTGCTCTTTTTTAGGAGAGACTTGATAACCACAGTTTTCAAAGCTCTGGGGAATGTTCCAGATTGAAGTGACATATTAACTATGTGAGTGAGCGGTGACAGCAAACTGAGCACAGACTTTAGAAATTTAGTGGGTCACACATGGAGGCAGCATGTAGATGAACTCAGACTGGAGACGATCTCTGGGACAGTTTTGTCAGTTACAGGTGCAGACTGAGTCAGCTCTGTGTCTCGGTGGTGCTGGGTTGTTATTTGTGTTGTGGAATTGATGTCATTTTTAAAGCCCTGAACCTTTTCATTAAAGATACTTCAAACTCACTGCACTTAGATGTTAAATTAGTTCTAACAGCAGTGGAGCTGGGGGTTTGTTAATCTGTTTACTGTTGCAAACAGGACATGAGAGTTGTTACTGCAACTTCAAATAACGTCAGAAAAATCCCTCTCCCTTGTTCTACATAAACTGTGGTTGTCCATGTGCATCTTTTCTCTGTAAATCTCATAATGAACCTGGAGCTTTGACTTGCTCCATTCCCGCTCGACCCTCCTCCCTTTTCTGTGCCCTGAGTCATCATTCCTCCATGGAGCTTTCTGCTGATCTTTAACCATTTTAACCTTCATCGGGGCAATGGTGTCCAGAACATTCAAAACACTCGAAGTCACAGAGTTCAACAAATCATCAACATCAGAACATGAGGCATTTTCAAAGTGCATCATTTCCATGAACATTGCACCTGTTTTATCATTTATTTATCATTCATTTATTTATTAAGAAGACACAGAAATGATCAGACAGAGCAACATCCACCACATTGACATTTGAAATATTTACTCCTTGTAGGAGGTTAGTTTAATTAAAAAGGACTTGTTACATTAAGATCTGACACTGAGCACAGCAAGTTTCAGATTAGTTTCAGTAGGACTGGATGTTATCATCTTACAGGGAATGTGAACTAAATGTCTCTGATTGGACAGTCTAACTGTCCTTCTGTTCAGTCTTTGTGGTGTAACTGTAGATACAGCTCCATCACAGGCCTCAGTCTGATATTATCTTTATCATGACTGTATGTCCTGAGACAGCAGAGGCCCCGTGTGTCCTCGCTCTTGTTGATAACAGCTCTGGGGGAAGGCAGGAAAGGGCGAGGAGGGGGGAGTTTGGGTGAGGGACCAGGTGAGGGCCGAGGAGGCGGAGCAGGGGGGAGTTTGGGTGAAAGACGAGGGGGGACAGGTGGGTACGGGGAAGAGTTCTGTATAGTTGATGCCAGAACTCTGGATCGCTCTATATTAGGTGTGAGAGGAGCCATCTTAGTTCCTGATCTGATGAGGTTTTATAGATGGTCGGGAAGGGCCATAGGTGAAGGTGGAGAGGAAATGGAGAGTGAGGAGTCCCTAGAGGGAGTAGATGCAGCAAAGGGGACCCAGGGCTGGTCTGTGGGCAGGGGAGGTGATGTAGGTGCTGCTGGGGCTGAAACCTCTGCTGGGGCTGTCACAGACAGGTCCAAGGCCTGTGACGAGGGCCCTGAGGGAAGTGACACTGGAGATGGATCCTTCACTTTTAAAGGTGGTGGTGATGCTGATTTGTTCTCTGGGGGAAGTGGTGGTGCTGCTGAATCCTTCGTTGGGGGAGATGGTTGTGCTGCTGGTCATGAGGAGGTGGTGGTTGTAGTTGTGGTGTTGCTGGTGGTGCTGACACACAACTCTGCTCAGGTGGAGGCCATTTCCCTTGAACAGGTCGTCTCGTTTCCAGAATAGATCAAAGTTCTCACTGTAGTGCAGTCCTCTGACCGCACACGTGTTGAACAGCCATGTGTTCAGCTGAAGCAGACGGGTAAATTTGTTCATCTTCCTTCTGTCTATGGTAGGACGAGGTCCACTGATGAAAGTCTTAACCTCCACTTTATCAAGCTCCTCAAATAATTCAATGAAATACTTTTTTAAGATTTCAGTCTGATTCATTCCAGTGTCAAGCTGTTTAACTCCGCGGTGTGTTGGCCAAACTTTTGGCAGGAGTTTTGTAATCTCAGAAACAGTGTGACTGGGAAAGGAGCATGTTTGGATTCCTCATCGATATGTGACAGGGGTTAAATTGTATTGCATTGTCTTTTATCACTTGTTGCGTTGGTTTGGCATTCTTGTTTTTAGAAAGTTTTGGAAAAGACACTGTATCACTCAGGTATAAGTTGAAATTAGCAGTTTTTTCATCGTCTTCTCTGAAAGTAACTGTAGGCTGCTTACCACTGGAGGTCACAGGGAGCGTTCGGTGAAGTCTTTTTCATATTGTAAATCAAATATTCGTGCTTGTAGCTCATTCATTTGTTGTTGATAGTTCCGACAGCGTTCGTAGAAAGAATTCCTTTGGTTTCTTCCCCCGGACATGTCGCTGGCTCGTCAGAAATTTAGTTAAAAATGTAAAAATGGTTTAAAAGCCTTGTTTTACTTGAAAGAAAATCATAAGTAACCAAATCTACCAGGACTGGAAGAGGTAAAATGATTAAAAAAGCAAAGTAAAGGAGGAAGCAGCAGGAGCAGGTTTGCCTCTGCACTCCTCAGAATCAGCTCTTAGTGATCCTCAAACTGGACCACTGACCCAACCGTAAACGCGGTCGCAAACCCGGCCACCAACCCGATCGCCAACCCGGCCACCAACCCGAACAACAACCCGATCACCAACCCACCTGCCAACCCGCGACCACATCGACTACCAACCCAACCGCCAACCCGAGCGCCAACGGGACCACCGACCCGTTTGCCAACGGAACGGCCAACCAGCCTGCCAAACCACTCACCAGCCCTGTCAGACATTTTCTCTTCTTACACTTTATTGATGTTGTCAGTACAAATACCAGACAGATAAGATTAATGACACGTACAGGTGAGGTCCTGTCACTTCCTCTAAACTTTATATCAAAGGTCAATGTTTATCTTCCTCAACAAAGCAGCGTAACAACCAGAACGTTAGCAACATACACCATAATCAGAACGTTAGCGACAAACACCATAATCAGAACGTTAGCGACAAACAGCATAATCAGAACGTTAGCAACATACACCATAATCAGAACGTTAGCGACAAACACCATAATCAGAACGTTAGCGACAAACAGCATAATCAGAATGTTAGCAACATAACACCATAATCAGAACGTTAGCGACAAACACCATAATCAGAACGTTAGCGACAAACACCATAATCAGAACGTTAGCGACAAACAGCATAATCAGAACGTTAGCAACATACACCATAATCAGAACGTTAGCGACAAACACCATAATCAGAACGTTAGCGACAAACAGCATAATCAGAATGTTAGCAACATAACACCATAATCAGAACGTTAGCGACAAACACCATAATCAGAACGTTAGCGACAAACACCATAATCAGAACGTTAGCGACAAACACCATAATCAGAACGTTAGCGACAAACACCATAATCAGAACGTTAGCGACAAACACCATAATCAGAACGTTAGCGACAAACAGCATAAAGCCTAAATGCATTTGACACGCTCCACCTTAAAGGGTGGGGTTGAGTAACAGGAGAGTCTGGAGGAAACCCCTGAGACACAGGTAGAACATGCAAATTCTGCTCAGAAAGGTCTGGGTCATCCTGGAATTCAGCTGATGTTATCACCATTACCTGAGGGTGTGATGCTAGCTGTAGGTACTGCTCTGTCTGAAGCTGTTACTCATGTTACAGACGAACAATCGCACAGAGAACAGGCGCCTGAAAATGAGCTGTTTAAATCCATTTTGTATTTTCTTGAGTGAGAAATGACCAGTGAATTTAGAGGTGTTTTTGAACAATGAAAGGAGAAATAGGCCCCTAAAAGAGACGGAGACACAGGGATAAAGACAGAGACCGAGGTGTAGACTGAGTCTGAGTCTGAGCCTGAGCCTGAGTCTGACTCTGACTCTGAGTCTGACTCTGACTCTGACTCTGAGTCTGACTCTGAGCCTGACTCTGAGCCTGAGCCTGACTCTGACTCTGACTCTGACTCTGACTCTGAGCCTGACTCTGACTCTGCTGATCAGGCCTGTATTCATATAAAACACACCTCAGTATAAAGATGACGGAGGTGAATGTGACTCTCCTGGTTCTTAGAGGAAAACACGCCAAAAATAACATGGGTCAATATCCGACATCAGATCATTTTAATAAATAAATAATAAAATGTAAAGAGACAGGATAACCACTCTGCCACAGTGAGGAGAACATGCACCACACTCACATCAGGAGGAGAATGTCTCACTCCTCCTGACCCGAGTTTCACAGATGGGACGATGCAAACCTCCTCCTTTTTCCTCCAAATGTCACGATGCCCCGACATCTGGGCTTCTTTTGACTCTCCTGCGAAGTTACACACAGAAGCAGTGTGTTTCAGGTGTGTTTCAGGTGTGTTTCAGATGTGTTTCAGGTGTGTTTCAGGTGTGTTTCAGGTGTGTTTCAGATGTGTTTCAGATGTGTTTCAGGTTTGTTTCAGGTGTATTTCAGGTGTGTTTCAGATGTGTTTCAGGTGTGTTTCAGGTGTGTTTCAGATGTGTTTCAGGTGTGTTTCAGATGTGTTTCAGGTGTGTTTCAGGTGTATTTCAGGTGTGTTTCAGATGTGTTTCAGGTGTGTTTCAGGTGTGTTTCAGGTCTGTTTCAGGTGTGTTTCAGGTGTGTTTCAGGTGTGTTTCAGGTGTGTTTCAGATGTGTTTCAGGTGTGTTTCAGGTGTGTTTCAGGTGTGTTTCAGATGTGTTTCAGGTGTGTTTCAGGTGTGTTTCAGGTGTGTTTCAGGTGTGTTTCAGGTGTGTTTCAGATGTGTTTCAGGTGTGTTTCAGGTGTGTTTCAGGTGTGTTTCAGGTGTGTTTCAGGTCTGTTTCAGCTGATCTTCAGATTCCTCCACAGGTTTGTCTCACATGTGTCAATAAACCAATTAGAAGATTCCAGAGACATGACATCATCATCTGTGTTTTTTCAACACACACATGCACACGCATACACACACATAAACACACACACACACACCCCCACACCCCCACACACCCACACCCACACACACACACCCACACCCACACACACAGATGGGCCTGAGTAAACGGAAGTCAGAGCCGCCCACAAACTGTGACAGTTATGATCTAATATGATCTAAGTGAAGGAGTGAGAGCAGAGAGAGGGAGAGAAGGAGAGAGGAAGGGAGGGAGGGAGAGGGAGAGAAGGAGAGAGGAAGGGAGGGAGGGAGAGGGAGAGAAGGAGAGAGGAAGGGAAACAGAAAGAGGGAGAGACAGAGAGAGGGAGAGAGGAAGGGAGGGAGAGAGAGGGAGAGGGAGAGAGGAAGGGAAACAGAAAGAGGGAGAGAGGAAGGGGGAAAGAGAAATGTCAAGGAGTCTCTGGGGTTTTCCAAGTGTCACAAACAACATGATTCAAAGTTTCACTAAACCAGGACTGAACCAGGACTAAACCAGGACTAAACAAGGAACTAAACCAGAACTAAACAAGGGACTAAACCAGGACTGAACCAGGACTGAACCAGGACTGAACCAGAACTAAACCAGGACTAAACCAGGACTGAACCAGGACTAAACCAGGACTGAACCAGAACTAAACCAGGACTAAACCAGGACTGAACCAGGACTAAACCAGGACTGAACCAGGACTAAACCAGGACTAAACAAGGAACTAAACCAGAACTAAACAAGGGACTAAACCAGGACTGAACCAGGACTGAACCAGGACTGAACCAGAACTAAACCAGGACTAAACCAGGACTGAACCAGGACTAAACCAGGACTGAACCAGAACTAAACCAGGACTAAACCAGGACTGAACCAGGGGGTGGGGTTGGGTGCATTTCGTCCTCAGATGAAAAATGGTTTTGTGTTCTTTAACAGAAATGTTGACTGAGTTTAAACTGCAGCAGAGATAACGATTCTTCGAGTCGTTAACGCTCAGACTCGATGAGTCGTTCAGTTTCATTATGACCAAAGTCCCAGAACTAAACCAGGACTAAACCAGGCCCTGTCCCAGAAATGACTCAGCTCCACCCAACTCTGTGTTTAACTCCACTGTGTTTTTAAACTCCACACACCTTCACCGCCTCGATGCAACTAAAGGAAAAAGGGGCTGTTAAACTACCACTTGATGACATCACAAAGTGGAACGTCGCATTTTGAGCTTTGTAGATGTAACAGACTAATAATAAAGTGACTCAAACATGTGTGAATGAAACAAAACAAAATACCATTAAAGAGAGAGAAGAAGAGAGAGAGAGACCCCACTACAGCATCAGCCCCGAGAGAGAGAGAGAGAGAGAGAGACCCCCCACTACAGCATCAGCCCCAAGAGAGAGAGAGAGAGAGACCCCCCACTACAGCATCAGCCCCAAGAGAGAGAGAGAGAGAGACCCCCCACTACAGCATCAGCCCCGAGAGAGAGAGAGAGAGACCCCCCCACTACAGCATCAGCCCCAAGAGAGAGAGAGACCCCCCACTACAGCATCAGCCCAGAGAGAGAGAGAGAGAGAGAGACCCCCCACTACAGCATCAGCCCCAAGAGAGAGAGAGACCCCCCACTACAGCATCAGCCCAGAGAGAGAGAGAGAGACCCCCCACTACAGCATCAGCCCCAAGAGAGAGAGAGAGAGAGAGACCCCCCACTACAGCATCAGCCCCAAGAGAGAGAGAGAGAGAGAGACCCCCCACTACAGCATCAGCCCCAAGAGAGAGAGGGGCCCGGAGAGAGAGGGGCCTGGAGAGAGAGGGGCCTGGAGAGAGAGGGGCCCGGAGAGAGAAGGGCCCGGAGAGAGAGAGAGGGGCCTGGAGAGAGAGGGGCCCGGAGAGAGAGGGGCCCGGAGAGAGAGGGGCCCGGAGAGAGAGGGGCCCGGAGAGAGAGGGGCCCGGAGAGAGAGAGGGGCCCGGAGAGAGAGAGGGGCCTGGAGAGAGAGAGGGGCCCGGAGAGAGAGGGGCCTGGAGAGAGAGAGTCTTATTCTAGTCCAGGTTTAGGTCTGGGTTTAGTCCGGGTTTATTTCTCATTTGCTCCGTGGTTCTTTTTCGAGCGGCCCGTGCAGGCTCGCGTCCCATTTCGTGTGTTTAGATATAAGCCGATCAGAGGGGGCGGAGTCACAGGTGAACTGGAGTAAAAGGTCATCGTCATGGAAATCAAACACAAACAACTCCGTCAAAACACACGGCTGGTCAGACCGGTACACGCCACGAAAATAAACCAAAGTAAGACGGAACCTTTCGAACAATAAGGTCAAACAGGTGACAGACGGGGAGAGTCTATAACACTTTGCATAAAATGTTCCACAGTATGGCGTTAATGATCTATCTCTGGCAGTATACCAGAGTTTTATTACAGGGATAAGGTCGTTATAAATAATGAGAGTCTGATATGAACCTGACCTGGATTCTGGCTCCAAAAAAACACCTCCTCTCCACAGATCTGACCTGCAGCTCGGCCTGTGGTGACATCACCTCCCTGTCTCCGTGGAGATTTTTTTCCGTCTAATGTTCCTTCGTACGGGGAGAGTCCAGTGAGCCCCAAAACAAACAAGAACGGCCCAAACAAAACCAAAAAACTCCATTAAAAACATTAAAACCAGGAGCAGTGTGAGTTCATCTCCACATTATTAAAGTGCGTTTGTGCCGTCGGTCTGTCCAGTTTTCAGACGGAGACACTTTGATCTTTGAGAAAAAGTTCCAGTGACATGGAAACAGGTTTGCAGTAAATTTATTCATTAAAGCCACAGTGTGTAACTTTTTAGCCAAAAAATGGAGGGATAAAAGTTTTGTGTTGTGTTTATTGCACTGACAAACCAGCGTCCTCACTCTGAGCTCGCATCTCCACAGACCTGACTCGTACTTGGTCTGGAGAAGGGGCTTCTTCTTCTGCTTGTTTCCATGGAAATGGTTTTCTCTTGGTCGTAATATTCCACAGTATGGCATTAAACTCATCTATCTCCACGGAGAATGTTCCAAAGAGTTGTTTTAACTTTCTCTTGCCATGGAGTCATCCCGCTCCTGGTTTAGTCCTGGTTTAGTCCTGGTTTAGTTCTGGTTTAGTCCTGGTTTAGTTCTGGTTTAGTCCTGGTTTAGTCCTGGTTTAGTCCTGGTTTAGTTCTGGTTTAGTCCTGGTTTAGTCCTGGTTTAGTTCTGGTTTAGTCCTGGTTTAGTCCTGGTTCAGTCCTGGTTTAGTCTTGGAGTCATCCAGTTCCATAAAATTACACACTGTCACTTTAAATAATGATGATGGATTAAAACTCTACTGTGGAACATTCAAAGCAACGTTTTAACATCTCCATGGAGACGAAGAGGTGCCCAGTCCTCGTTCAGAAATGTTCCATAGTGTAGTTTTAAGTCGTACTGAGCCACACCTTTGCCCTGGTTCCTTTTTTAATGACTCTGTAATAACCTGATGAGTTTTGAGCCTCCGCGCGCTCCGTACTTCACTTACGCAACAATAATAAAACAAACGCCGAGTCAGTCTGGAGCGTGACCTCCGCGTGCGTTTGACCTACTTTACCCAGTCACGTGATTTACAGGAATCTCCAGAACCAGAGGCCGCGCGCCGCTCGGACCAGCGGGGGGCGCTGTTCTGCGGGACGAGGCCTTTACTGGAAATGCACCTGTGAACAAGAAACACAGAGCAAGAAGGACTCAGGCATAAACAAACAAACAGACAAATAAACAAACAAACAAATAAATAAACAAACAAATAAACAAACAAATAAATAAATAAACAAACAGACAAACAAACAAACAAATAAATAAACAAACAGACAAATAAACAAACAAACAAACAAATAAATAAATACATAAATGAATGATACATAAATAAATGATTAAATGAATAAAATAAAACAAATGAAAAAAAGAATAATAAATAAATGATTAAATGAATAAAATAAATAAATGAATAATAAATAGATAAATAAATAAATGAATAAAATAAAATAAATGAATAAAAAATAACTGAATAAATAAATGAATGATACATAAATAAATGATTAAATGAATAAAATAAAATATATGAATAAAGAAATAAATGAATAAATAAATGAATAATAAATAAATGATTAAATGAAAACTTAAATACATGAATGAATGAATAAATATATGAATAAAAAATAAATGACTAAATAAATAAATAAATTCTATCAATAACAGCAAAAATAAAATAGACACTGTGCAGCCACAAAATGACACATGAGTTTAGAAATAATAAATAAATGAATAAATAAATAAATCCGAGCATATTTCTTTCCTCCACATTATGGCATTAAACTAATCCATCTCCATCATCAGGTTAAGTCACAGGTCAGATCCGTGGAGAGGCGAGCCCACTCACAGTTAGGATCCATGTTTTCTGACGTCTTTTGGGGCAATAAAAGCTGCTGTATTTAAATGGATGTGACATAAACACATTTAATGCCATACTACGGAACATTACAGGCAGAGGAATAACATCTCCATGGAAACAGGTTAAAGACCCGCACACAGACACACACACACACTCACTAGAAAAGTTACAGAATACTCCTTTAATGTAAACCACATAAATGAACTTGAAGAAGCTCATGAAGAAACTGCCCTGTTTTAATCTGTTTAATTATAGTTTTGTGTCAGGAATGTAATTAATGTGATTATGAGAGTCAAGGATCGAGGAAACACCTGCAGCACCTGACAGTCATCTGGAATTTGAACGAATATGGACTGGAGCGAGAGTGAGAGTGTGAGAGTGTGAGAGTGAGAGAGTGAGAGAGTGTGAGAGTGTGAGAGTGAGAGAGTGTGAGAGTGTGTCAAGTGTGAGAGTGTGTCAAGTGTGAGATTGTGTCAAGTGTGAGAGTGTGTCAAGTGTGAGAGTGTGTCAAGTGTGTCGAGTGTGAACCTGCTTTCGTTCTGGACAGTCCTGAGCCTCACAGAATGAGGCAGGGTTAATATTTTCTCATTTTTCTCATACTTGACGTAAGTGTGTAATACTTCATCTGTGTGTGCTCGTGTGGAGTGTGTTATTATGTGGAGTGTTTTATCAAATATGTCGTGACCTTTTGACCTCTTTGAAAAACACTGAGATAAGAGGTGGACTCTTCCTGACCGGAATCCTGGCTCAGATCTGGTCCAGATCAGCGGCCGGACTCCACCTTAATCTGAACATAATGGAATTCAAGTCGAGCCGGCAGCAAACACAGGCCTCCACCTCCATCCACCTCCAACCACCTCCGACCACACACGGCCCCACACCAGACCGACACAGGCAGAACACTCAACGCTTCATGTTTGTTTTATCAGGGCAAACTGAGGTATGAGGAAGTCCTGCAGATAAAAGTCACGCTCTGAGTTTGCAGAATGCTGTTTGGTACAGACGCTGCAAATGTTTTCTTTTTTTTCAAACCACATCACAAAACGTCGGCCTGTTTTACTAAAGGCACACATCCTGTTTCAAGTGTGTTTGGCAAAGACGTGAAATTATAATATGCAACAAACTAAGCAGCGAGTTCTGAGTCTGGAAATCACACGAGTCTCACCACAAAACACAAGTTACACCAGTTTACAAATGTGTGAGGTCCTCCCCGAAATCTGTGCTGCAACATCTGCCCCACGTCAGTCTGACTCTGCAGGGGCAGAGGACGCCGGGAGGGCATCTGACACAAGGAGACGGGAGGATGGGAGGGCATCTGACACAAGGAGACAGGAGGATGGGAGGGCATCTGACACACGTCAATATAAAAAAAACAACAACTGACTGTTTAGAACTTCATTATGTATTTAATGTTTCAAATGTGCACTAATCAGGACTAAACCAGGACTAAACCAGGACTAAACCGGGACTAAACCAAGACTAGACCAGGACTAAACCAGGACTAACTTGGCCTGACTTGACCTGCCTGTACTCGGGTTAAATCATGACAAGGAAACGTGTCCATCTCTTTCATGGCGCGCTGGAGCCTCCCAGTGGCGACAACAAGAATTACATGTAAATTGACAAGCGCTAATTGAACGTCACCAGAACGTGACGTGTGTGACGTCCCTCTGTCACGCGCACGGTCCCTCTGTCACGCGCACGGTCCCTCTGTCACGCGCACAGACTGTTTTTAAATCTGACCAAATCCACAAATGTTCAAGGTTATTATTTATTTTGGTAAGTTCTATTTTTCTGCCAGGCTGTATTAACAAAAACAACATGATTTTCACTTTTTATCAACTGTAATAGCAACTGATCCTGGTGGTGTGATGCTAACTAGAGGCACTGCTCTGTCTGAAGCTGTAAAACTTTAATCTGAGCTTTAGTTTAACACAATCCGACCATAAAGAGCTGATTTATCTGAATTACAACAGGTGAGCTGATCTGTGCATTAGCATTAGCATTAGCATTAGCATTAGCGTTAACTAATAGTCTTTTTTTGTAAAGTCAAACTCCTAAACAGGACCATGAACTCTCAGGTTGATCACAGGCTCCTGAACATCAGCTTTTAAAATCACTTTTGGATCAGGGTTTATTTTTATGCTGATAATTTGAACAAACAAAATGAATTCAGTTGTTTCTGTTGAACAAAATTCAGCTCAAATCTTTATCAAAATCACCACATTTCAAGTTTTATAAGACTCAAAATCTGCACGAAATACTTAAACTTTTTTCTATTTAAGAACATTTTTAAACAGGGACTTTAATACTTTTACTCACGTAGATGTTTTCACGTGATACTTTTACTGAAGTATTTTGTTTGCTGTGGTATTTGTACTTTACTTAAGTAACAGTACTCTGGGCAGGAGCACACTGCAGCAGGTGTGCGGCGACATCATGTGGCCATAAGAGGAGCTGCAGTTTCCTCCTAAAGCCAGTGTGATTTTAATCAGTCGAGTAGAAACACAAAGTATCCGAGTCTAACAAAAGTATTTTGGAAAATGACTTGAGTAAATGTGACAGAGTAAATAATTTACTCTAATTATAATAAGACACAAAACTGATCCAAACAGAATCAGAAACACAAATGTTCAGATTATTTTATTTTGTTACATGAAGCTTAAGTCACTTTAGACACAGAGGAACACGACTTTTACTCGAGTAACAGTATTTTACTCTGGAGTATATGTTACTCGAGTAAAAGTACTTTACTCTGGACTATATGTTACTGGAGTAAAAGTACTTTACTCTGGAGTATATGTTACTCGAGTAAAAGTACTTTACTCTGGAGTATATGTTACTCGAGTAAAAGTACTTTACTCTGGAGTATATGTTACTCGAGTAAAAGTACTTTACTCTGCACTATATGTTACTTGAGTAAAAGTACTTTACTCTGGAGTATATGTTACTCGAGTAAAAGTACTTTACTCTGGAGTATATGTTACTCGAGTAAAAGTACTCGTAGACGGGCTCGTGGAGGAGGAGGAGCCTATTCATACATTTTTCTTCTTGTTTTATGAAACATTATGAGACTTTTCTAATGATAAAATATTTTGTTTTAAATTGTTAATCACCATGGCGACGCTCCTGCTGTGTGACAGCTCTGAAGCCCCGGGAGTCTCAAGAAAAATAAAACCTGGAACATTCTCCCTGAAGATGTGACTCAGACCTCGACTGTGACAAAGTTTAAATCCAGACTCTGTTTATCTGCTGTTTCTGGGGTTTATTCTGCACTTTTCTCCTTTAAGGTTCATTTTATCACATTTATTTTTGTTTTGATTTGTTGTCTTGTGATTTTAAGTTCTTTCTTATTCTGTAAACACTTTGAAATACTTTGTGGACCAACTGTACTGTACAAATAAACATTAACACGTCCCCCCGAGCGTCTCGAGCACTTTCACTTTCACCTGTTCAGTCTTAAGAACTTTAATCCTAAATCTGATGAGTCGCATTCTAGTTTAAATCTTAGTCCTGCTTTAGTCCTGGTTTAGTCCTGGTTTAGTCCTGGTTCAGTCCTGGTTCAGTCCTGGTTTAGTCCTGGTTTAGTCCTGGTGTAGTCCTGGTTTAGTCCTGGTTTAGTCCTGGTGTAGTCCTGGTTTAGTCCTGGTTTAGTCCTGCTTTAGTCCTTGTTTAGTCCTGGTGTAGTCCTGGTTTAGTCCTGGTGTAGTCCCGGTTTAGTCCTGGTTTAGTCCTGGTTTAGACCTGGTTTAGACCTGGTTTAGTCCTGGTTTAGTCCCGGTTTAGTCCTGGTGTAGTCCTTGTTTAGTCCTGGTTTAGTCCTGGTTTAGTCCTGGTTTAGTCCCGGTTTAGTCCTGGTGTAGTCCTTGTTTAGTCCTGGTGTAGTCCTGGTGTAGTCCTGGTTTAGTCCTGGTGTAGTCCTGGTTTAGTCCTGGTTTAGTCCTGGTTTAGTCCTGGTTTAGTCCTGGTTTAGTCCCGGTTTAGTCCTGGTGTAGTCCTGGTTTAGTCCTGGTTTAGTCCTGGTTTAGTCCTGGTTCAGTCCTTGTTTTAAACATATTTACTGACTACACTCTGAACAGAAAACACCAAACAAACAGACGATGAAAATGAGCTTTACCTTTTGTGGTTCAAGTCCAAACGTCTGAATCGTTTTGTGTCGAGACGAAATCCACAAACTCAACAAACAACTTTCACTTTCACTTAAAACTGACCAATGGAAACAAGAGACGGACTGAAAAAGAAACTCAGAGAAACAGGACTAAACCAGGACTAAACCAGGACTAGACTAGGTCTAAACCAGGTCTAAACCAGGTCTAAACCAGGACTAAACCAGGACTAAACCAGGACTAAACCAGGTCTAAACCAGGTCTAGACCAGTACTAGACCAGGACTAAACCAGGACTAAACCAGGTCTAAACCAGGTCTAGACCAGTACTAGACCAGGACTAAACCAGGACTAAACCAGGTCTGAATAACTCTCTATTTTGCCCGTGTTCGTCTTTAAAATCAGATAAACCACAAAATGAGACTTTCCTTATTTCAGATGTGACACATTCCTCATTCTGACGAGCGCAGACTCAAACCTGCTCCTGCTGCTTCCTCCTTTACTTTGCATTTTTACTCATTTTACCTCTTCCATTACTGGGAGATTTGTTTAGTTATGATTTTCTCTTAAGTAAACCAAGACTAAACCATTTTTACATTTTTAACAAAATGTTTGATGAGCCAGCAACATGTCCGAGGAAAGAAACAAACGGAATTCTTTCTGCGAATGCTGTCGGAACTATCAACAACAAATGAATGAGCTACAAGCACGAATATTTGATTTACAATCTGAAAAAGACTTCACCGAACGCTCCCTGTGACCTCCAGTGGTAAGCAGCCTACAGTTACTTAAGAGAGTGAAAAAACTGCTACTTTCAACTTAAACCAGAGTGATACGGTGTCTTTTCCAAAACTTTCTAAAAACAAGAATTTCAAGCCAACGACAAGTGATAAGAGACAATGCTAATATAGTTACATCACCCAAAATACAACTTACAGATTTTTACCACTGTCACAGACTGATGTTGATGTTAATATACAAACAGAAAATGGATTTTTGTCGCAAAACAAGAGCAATGAAGATGGCAAAAGAGCGGCGGCAGACAGGTGGTCTGTGCCAAACGTCAAGGTCAGAGAGACGCTGCTGTTAGGAGACGGAGCTGTCAGAGATGTGACTCACAGAGCCACTCGTACCCCAGTCACACTGTCTCTGAGATCACAAAACTCCTCCCAAAAGTTTTGTTAACAGACCAAGGAGCAAAACAGCTGATTGTGCACGTGGTGCAGTTGACACCAGAATGAATCAGACTGAAATCTTGAAAAAGCACTTCATTGAATTATTTGAGGAGCTTGATAAAGTGGAGGTTAAGACTTTCATCAGTGGACCTCGTCCTACCATAGACAGAAGGAAGATGAACAAATTTACCCGTCTGCTTCAGCTGAACACATGGCTGTTCAACACGTGTGCGGTCAGAGGACTGCACTACAGTGAGAACTTTGATCTGTTCTGGAAACGAGACGACCTGTTCAAGGGAAATGGCCTCCACCTGAGCAGAGTTGTGTGTCAGCACCACCAGCAACACCACAACTACAACCACCACCTCCTCATGACCAGCAGCACAACCATCTCCCCCAACGAAGGATTCAGCAGCATCACCACTTCCCCCAGAGAACAAATCAGCATCACCACCACCTTCAAAAGTGAAGGATGCATCTCCAGTGTCACTTCCCTCAGGGCCCTCGTCACAGGCCTTGGACCTGTCTGTGACTGCCCCAGCAGAGGTTTCAGCCCCAGCAGCACCTACATCACCTCCCCTGCCCACAGACCAGCCCTGGGTCCCCTTTGCTGCATCTACTCCCTCTAGGGACTCCTCACTCTCCTTTTCCTCCCCACCTTCACCTATGGCCCTTCCCAACCATCTAGAAAACCTCATCAGATCAGGAATTAAGATGGCTCCTCTCACACCTAATATAGAGCGATCAAGAGTTCTGGCATCAACTATACAGAACTCTTCCCCGTACCCACCTGTCCCCCCTCGTCTTTCACCCAAACTCCCCCCTGCTCCGCCTCCTCGGCCCTCACCTGGTCCCTCACCCAAACTCCCCCTTCCTCGCCCTTCCCTGCCCTCCCCCAGAGCTGTTATCAACAAGAGCGAGGACACACGGGGCCTCTGCTGTCTCAGGACATACAGTCATGATAAAGATAATATCAGACTGAGGCCTGTGATGGAGCTGTATCTACAGTTACACCACAAAGACTGAACAGAAGGACAGTTAGACTGTCCAATCAGAGACATTTAGTTCACAAACAGGTGCAATGTTCATGGAAATGATGCACTTTGAAAATGCCTCATGTTCTGATGTTGATGATTTGTTGAACTCTGTGACTTCGAGTGTTTTGAATGTTCTGGACACCATTGCCCCGATGAAGGTTAAAATGGTTAAAGATCAGCAGAAAGCTCCATGGAGGAATGATGACTCAGGGCACAGAAAAGGGAGGAGGGTCGAGCGGGAATGGAGCAAGTCAAAGCTCCAGGTTCATTATGAGATTTACAGAGAAAAGATGCACATGTACAACCACAGTTTATGTAGAACAAGGGAGAGGGATTTTTCTGACATTATTAGAAGTTGCAGTAACAACTCTCATGTCCTGTTTGCAACAGTAAACAGATTAACAAACCCCCAGCTCCACTGCTGTTAGAACTAATTTAACATCTAAGTGCAGTGAGTTTGAAGTATCTTTAATGAAATGGTTCAGGGCTTTAAAAATGACATCAAGTCCACAACACAACTAACAACCCAGCCCCACCGAGACACAGAGCTGACTCAGTCTGCACCTGTAACTGACAAAACTGTCCCAGAGATCGTCACCAGTCTGAGTTCATCTACATGCTGCCTCCATGTGTGACCCACTAAATTTCTAAAGTCTGTGCTCAGTTTGCTGTCACCGCTCACTCACACAGTTAATATGTCACTTCAATCTGGAACATTCCCCAGAGCTTTGAAAACTGTGGTTATCAAGTCTCTCCTAAAAAAGAGCAAGAGTCCTGGAAAAACCTGTTTATCAACAGTTTATCAACTTTCTCCAAATGAACATCTCCTTTGATGTTTTCAGGTTTTAGACCCACAGACTGAGATGCTCTGATCAAGGACAAATGACGTCCTCCTGACACTGATGCAAAGTCTCAGTGTTGATCCTGTTAGATCTGAGTGTTTCCTTTGACTCTGTGGATCATGGGATCCTCTTACAGAGACTAGAGGACTGGGAGGGCATCTGTGGACTAGTCAAGTCCTATTTAGAAAACAGGGAGGAGTTTGTTGAAATTGGAAAATGTGTCTCAGATAAAATGTCTGACCTGTGGGGTGCCCCAGGGGTCAGTCCTGGGGCCCCTGTTGTTCAGTCTCTACTTGCTGCTGTTAGTCCAGTTAATACACAACAATAATGTGTCACACACAACTCTGCAGACGAGTCAGATCTATGTCTCACTGCAGCAGGTGAATCTGGACCAGTGGATTCACTGCATCAACAGATCAGTGTGTGGAGGAAAAACAACTTTCTCCAGATAAAAGACAAGACTCAAGTCAGAGTCACAGAGAAAGTGTCAGCGTCACCTCCAGTCTCTCTCTCTAAAACCTTCAACTCAGGACAGAAATCTCAGGGTAATAATGGACTTTGAACTTTAACAGACACATCAAATCAATAACATCTGCAGCTTTTTACCACGAAAAACATGTCAAAGGTCAAAGGTCAAAACCAGACTCAGACTTATCCTGCATTTGTGTCCAGTAGATTAGACGACTGTAACGTCCTGATCACTGGACTCTCCAAACGAGCCACAGAACAGAACATCCAGAACATCCAGAACATCCAGAACATCCAGAACATCCAGAACATCCAGAACATCCAGAACACTGCTGCTCGGGTCAGGACTAGAACCAGGAAGTACTTCACACATGTGTCCCATGGCCTAGGTCCAAAGTTCATCTCTGACATGTTAGTTCCATATGAACCATCTCACACTCTGAGGACTTCAGGGACCGGCCTCCTGCTGGTGCCAGAGTCAGGACTAAACATGGAGAATCAGTGTTTCAGTTTTCTGCAGCTAAAACCTGGAACATTCTTCCTGAAGATGTGAGACAGGCCTCTACTTTGACAATGTTTAAATCCAGGCTCAAAACAGTTCTGTTTATCTGTGCAGACGACTGAAAGGTTTTTATTCTGTTCTTCTGTTTTAACGTTAATTTTTATGATGATTATTTGTGATTATTTTTGTTTTAATTTGTGTGATTTTAATGTCTTTCTTATTCTGTAAAACACTTTGAATTACCTTGTGTATGAATTGTGCTGTACAAATAAACTTGCCTTGTCTCACATAAAGGAGCATTTGACCCGTTTGTTACAGACGCGTGGCCCGTTCTTCAGAGTCTCTTGTGTTTGTCTGATTTTATTATTTACATCTGGAGTTTGTTCAGTAATGACACAGTTTTTTACAGTTTAGTTTGTTTGGTTTGTTCAGATGTGCTCAGGTCTTTGTCCAGCGCCGTGTCCTTCTGCGTCCTCCTCCTGTTTAAACACAAACATCAATCACATCTACATTCTTAAAAACACGCTCGCCATCACCGTGGAGATGTTATAACTTTAGAATGTTCCGCAGTAGAGCTTTTAAAGTGCATATGACGGGCTTTCATGTTTCTGTTCTCTTTGGCTCAGTGGGATCTGTGGTTTTCAGTTCTGATTTGATATCGGCCGATACCGATGTGAGCCGATCTCTTATGTACGTCACTATTTATTCAAACGTGGTTCACTGTGTCGTTCTGTGTCTGTGGCGTCTCCTCCACATCAGACTGAAGCTTTGAACGAAGAAATGTTCAAACATATGAGACGATCTGGGACAAAATCAGCCTCTAAATGGACATTACAGGATATCGACTGGGCCGATATCAGGGAACCGATACCCGATCCAGCTCATTAAATAATAATAATACGTCTGACTTTTGGACTGAGACACTTCAGACGGAGACGAGGTGGAGATCGTCATGGAGATCGTCATGGAGATCTAACCCGTCAAATGCACTTTACTATGGTGTTGTTCTCCTCACAGTGAAAGTCCCACAGTGCAGCTTTAAGGCTCCATTACCTGCACACTGGCTGCATGTCGTCGATGGTTTCAGGCAGAGTCCGGCTGAAGGTTTCAGGTAAAATGAGACAGAGCAGAGCTCCAGACAGAGCGAGGACGCCCATGAGGATGTACGGCAGAGACTTATAGAAACGACCTGGAGACACAGAAAAAATACTCTCGTCTTTGTTTTGCCAGTTTGAAAACTAATTAAATAAAATCAAAATTAAATAGTTTATCCATTTACACACAGTCTATGACACATGTGACGTTAGAGACTTCAGTCGAACGTGTGACAGGAAGTGAATCAGGGAGGTTAGACGCTAGGCTAGGCTAGGCTAGGCTAAGCTAGCGTCAGCGGTGACCGTCAGTGAGATACACACAGGCGTAATCCTGCGTCATACTGGATTATTTCTACATGATTGACATATTTGACACAGTTTGAGGTGAAAGGTCACGGCCTCTGGTTTGATGAAGAAAGAACAAAAACAAAACTAGAAAAAATCAGCTGTGAAGTTTCAGTTTGGACCTGGAGGTGACGTCATCGACAGCTCTGTGGAAGATTAAAGCCAAAGGAACAAAATCTCTGTGGAAACAAGCAGGCCAAATAAGAGTCAGGTTTGTGGAGATGCGAGCCCGCTCACAATAAAGACGTACATTTTTACTGTGGTCATTTGTGACTATAAAGTTACGTACTGTGGCTTTAAATGCTGCTGCTGTGTAAACTGCTGCTGCTCATTTAGATAACTGCAGTAAAAGTTTAACTCTGGAGTTTTATCATCTCTTTGTTGTTAATGATTTCAGGGTCCACATGTCAGAGCACTGCTGAAGCACGAACGAACCACAGCTTCAGCTCAAGCCTGAAGACCACAGCTTCAGCTTCAGCGGGCCGCAGCTTCAGCTTCAGTGGGCCGCGGCTCTCGAAAATGAGGCGCAAACTCAATGGGACTTCCCAATAAAATAAAAAATAAATATAAAATAAAAAAAAATAGAAATAAAAAATAAAATAGAAATAAAAAATAGATAAATAAATAAAATAAAAAATGTAATCAAATCAAATAAAGTCAGTGAAACACGAGATTTGTCTGGCTCTGGTTGTGTTTGGTGGACACTCCCTGACCTAAATATCAAAGTTTCATTTCAGTTTAGTTTAATGAACAAAAACTAAATAACTAAAAATAAAAAATCCAAAAACCAAAGGAAACATTTTGGTAAATTCTTAAATAAAGAGACGTTAAAGTGGATGTTCTTCAAACTGTTCAGTTTGAAGAACATCCACTTTTCTCCATGTTCTCGTCGTTTCTTCTCGTTGAGCCTCTGAAGTTGTTTTTGGACTGATTCATGTTTGAGTTTAATCTTTAATGGACTATTTTCAAGACGGCATTTTGTGCCGCGCCCACTGTGCCACGCCCTCTGTGACACGCCCACTGTGACGTCCGCTCTTCCTTCTCCAGTTTTATTTTCTTAATCGTTGATACTCGTAGGATTCTGCAGCGTCGCGTCGTCATTTTGGTACAAATGAAAAAAACTCTGCTGCCACCTCAGTTTTCTGACACAGAAGTGTGGATTTGTTTTTTTTAATGAAGTTGTTTTATTAAATAGTTTTAAAATGTGTAAATTATAACGAAATGATCCACAGAGATGAGAACCATAGAGACACAAGCACAACAGGGCGGACTTAAATGCTGATTATGTTTTAGTGGGAGGAGTCAAACCTGTCAAAGCTTTAACTCACCGAGGTAAATGATAAATGGGGAGACGATGGTGCCGACGCGCGCCGCCATCGAGCAGCATCCCATCGCCGTGTTCCGGATCACGGTCGGGAACAGCTCCGAGGAAACGGCGTAGACGATACAGAACGCCGACGTGATCCCGAACTTCCCCAGCATCTCCAGGAACACGCCGACGGCTGGGAGGTCTACAGCAGGGGGCGCAATTTGAATGAGCCAGGACCAATGTACACGAGACAGAAGACTTTAAGATGTAAGATGTACTTCACTAAATACTCTTTACTGCAGTATCCTGTGAATACACACGTTACACAACTTTACCAAATGGAATGAGATGCACGCAGAGGATCATGGCCCCTCCGATGAACAGCGTGGACGACTGGCAGATGCGGCGAGCCAAAAACCTGAGCAGGATCAGAGCGATGATGTAAGCCGGGACCTCGGTCGCCGCGGAGATGAAGCAGTTTAAGTACGGGTCGCCATGGAGATTGGACGTATTCAAGAGCAGAGCGTAGTAACTGAGCGTGATAATGACCCTGGAGAGAGACGACAAAACCGCTTTACACAAGACGGGACTCATTTTGACCTCTGCACCGGGACGGAAAACCCCAAAACACCCGATGTCGACCTTTTACGGAGGCTACAGGCTCCTTCAGAGAGTCACGTGCAGAGATAATTGTGGAACATATTTTGAGATGGAGGATTAAATTAAAATCAATGTAGCTCTCTAGCCCCGCCCACAATGGAGCTCTATAGCCCCGCCCACAATGGAGCTCTCTAGCCCCGCCCACTTCCAAGTTGGCTTCAGTTCCAGGAGTACATTTTCCATTCATTTCTCCCATAGACTGTTCGAAAAATTGAAATATTAAGAGTTCAAAGGCATTGGGAGGCTAACCAGCTACATGCTAACCAGCTACGTGCTAACCAGCTATGTGCTAACCAGCTACGTGCTAACCAGCTACGTGCTAACCAGCTACGTGCTAACCAGCTACGTGCTAACCAGCTACGTGCTAACTAATATCCATAACACGACTGAACTTTTCAAACTTAAGATTCAGCTAAATGTTTTAATACTTTCACAGTTTCTAAAGTTTCAGAAGCAGATTTTAAATAAAAGTACAGGTTTTGTTGTCGTTAGTTCCACGTCACTGATTTTTATTTTTTTTTCAGAAAGTCTCTGGGAGAAATTTATGGGAAATTTACATGCGGAGCTGGGGGGGCGTGGTCATTGTGTAGCGCCATGACGCCGGGACTCACCATAAGGCGCTGCAGAGTAACGTCGTCAAAAACAAGTTGCCGTTTTGGAAAATGGAGATGATGTTGTATTTCTTTTCTTTTTTAGACACTATTTCTTCCACCTGAAACAAACAAAGACACTCGTCAATGTAAGCACACCTGCCCAACGCCCTTTGACCTCTGACCTCTGCCTGCACACTTGCTACGCTCCAACCCTTTAGCGCCACCTTAAGGCCGGTCGGTGAGTACAGGAGGAGATCTGACCTCTGTTTTGGTGAAAATCGGCGATGGGACGTCCACTTTGTTACATTTCGCCGCTTCTCTCAAAATGGCCTCTGCCTCGTCCACTCGTCCCTGAGAGAGGAGCCAGCGAGGAGACTCTGGGACCAGCCTGCACAGAACGCACCCACACAGCTGTACATGTGTTTACGAAGGGGGACCTATGACCTTTGACCTTTGACCTCGTTATAACTGTCCCGTTCTCAAAGCCGTACAAACCGATTCCTCGTGTCAGGTCAGTATATTTAGATTTAAAATGTCCAAAATATCGCATACGGTTCCACTAAAAACAAGGATCCGCGCCTTCCTCACCGCAGCAGCAGAACCACCAGCCTCCTCAGCCTCTCCTCCTCCTCCTCTTTTCACCACCACATGATGTAAGTCTCATCCGTGGAAACGTTTTCTCACAGGACAAACTTGTACAAATGTGTGACCTTTTTAAAACCGCGCAAAATCGCGGATGAAAACTTCAGTGTCACCTGTGTGTCAGATGCCCTCCCCGTGTGTGTCAGATGCCCTCCCCGTGTGTGTCAGATGCCCTCCCTCTGTGTCAGATGCCCTCCCTGTGTGTCAGATGCCCTCCCTGTGTGTGTCAGATGCCCTCCCTGTGTGTGTCAGATGCCCTCCCCGTGTGTGTCAGATGCCCTCCCTGTGTGTCAGATGCCCTCCCCGTGTGTGTCAGATGCCCTCCCTCTGTGTCAGATGCCCTCCCTGTGTGTGTCAGATGCCCTCCCCGTGTGTGTCAGATGCCCTCCCTGTGTGTCAGATGCCCTCCCTGTGTGTCAGATGCCCTCCCTGTGTGTCAGATGCCCTCCCTGTGTGTCAGATGCCCTCCCTGTGTGTCAGATGCCCTCCCCGTGTGTCAGATGCCCTCCCCGTGTGTCAGATGCCCTCCCTGTGTGCCAGATGCCCTCCCTGTGCCCACCATTCAGGTATAACCGGAGGATTGAAGGTCGTCTGACTCAGCGCTACAGGAGAACGGGAGGGCATCTGACACAGCGCTGCTTCTTACCACCACAGCGGGACATAGATGAAGGAGCTGGCCGCCATCGGGATCAGTAAAGTCCTCCAGTCCCTGCAGAAGTAGGCCACCGCGGGCATGGCCATGTACCCGAGGGCGGAGGGCATGAACACGCCCAGAGAGCAGAAGACCACGCGCGCTCTGGGGCTCAGCGTCTCCGTGCCTGTCAGGAAACAAAAGCCACGAGACGTTTAGCCGCGGGTCGACGTCGAAACGCCTCCGAACCAGCGTCTGCGTGGTCCCTCAGCCACCCAGGTCTGATCTTCAGTAAAAGGCAGTAAAGGCACAAAAAACAAAAAACCCTTCGTTATCACCACTGTAATATCTAAGTCAGTGGTTCTTAACCTGGGTTCGATCGAACCCTAGGGGTTCGGTGAGTCAGTCCCAGGGGTTCGGCGGAGGTCAAGACACGCACCAGACTCATATGATTCGCGGACTGTGAGCGTCTCCAGACTCTGGCCGTGTCCTAATTCGACAAATGCACCTTTGCTGTGCCTATCGAACACTGTTCCCTCTAAGCTGCGCGCGTGCGCACTGCTGACACGGTCTCCGCGCACAGAAAATCTGCTGCGCACAAAAAAATCAAACCGGAGTTGAAAATAAAATAAACACACAACAATTAATTCTGCGCTATTTTTCAGTGTGAGTCAGTGAGTGTGACCGGGACGAGCTGCTCCAGACAATTATGTGATTCACAGACGTATCTGCGCAGCTTATCCACGTCATTGACAGGCTCCTCATGCGCCGCTACCAGAGTTTTAGCCGGTGTGGACGTCGTGGCGTGAAAACTCGCTGAAGATTCTAAGTGTTTAACCCCTTAATGTTCTGACGGCCCGCCCTCGGGCAAAGATCCGCGCGTAAAATTATGCGCGCGTGCAGCAGTTTTGCGTTTTAAACATGACGAATCGGACAAAACAAAGGAAGTACGCGACCGAGGACACTGTGGATGTTTGTACAAGTTAAACTAGAGGCATCTCGGACCCGGAGCGGTTCGTGGAACCGAGTGAAGATCTCAGGGTTGGTTCAGGAGCAGAGGACATTATGTTTTGATGGACTGGATGCTGTTCCTGATCGGTAAGTGTGGTTTATTCTGCTATTAACTTAATTGTGGGTCAAATGTGTATTATGTGTAATCATTAGCATTAGCTAATCCCAATCTGCAGTAATAGAGCAGCTGTGCAGATACAGATTCCTCTGTGTGTGTTGGTCACTGAATACTGTCACTTCGAACGGCATAAAAACGAAGAAAAGGAGCAGACTTTGCTGTGAAAATGACATGAGAGTGACACCAAGGGAAAAGCCCTGCATTTCTGACCTGGTCTCTCAGAGGAAACAGCAGAAGTCACTGATCTGCAGTAAATATTTATTATTATTGTGGCCTGGTGGAAATGAGGTGATGTGTGTTAAAATGTTAAAAATAATAAAAAGCATAAATACAGTATGTTCATTATTGGAATACATAATACAATAGAAAATTAAAATAATTTATTAAAAAAGGTCAAGTCTTTGTTAAAAGGTGTGTGTGTTGTGAGTTCACACATTGTATTGTTTTTATTCTTTGAACACAGTGATGTTAAGGCACGATTTATTTTGTGCACCAGTAAAACACAAATATGTCTTGAATTTGAAAAAAATTATATTTTATTTTTCAATAAAGAAGGGTTCGGTGAATGTGCATATGAGACTGGTGGGGTTCAATACCTCCAACAAGGTTAAGAACCACTGATCTAAGTAAATAAAAAAGATTTAGTTATGACAGTTTAGTTTTGTACTCACATCTAAGAAACACCAACAGTCTCAAACAGGACCACACCCCCTGTCCTGTCCTGTCCTGTCCTGTCTTTGCACTGGCCCTGTCCAGCTCAGAATTCATTTTAAAATTCTGATGTTTGTTTTTAATGCACTCAATGGTCTTGCACCTTCTTATCTGTGTGACATTTTGACCCCTCAACATCTGCTGTCCCGGGGCAAACACTGGGGCGATCGATCTTTTGCAGTGTCCAAAACTCTAAAACTCGTTGCCCACAGAGTTGCGTTCCATCTCTGACCTGCCTCTGTTTAAAGACAAACTTAAAACTAAAACGGCTTTCAGCACTCAGCCCTGTGACACTTTCTTTATTTCACTGGTGTATTTGTTCTGTTGATTTGTTTGATGTTTATTGTTTTTAATCGTGTTTTTTATGTTGTACAGCACTTTGGTCGGCTCTGGTTGACGGGAGGTGCTATAGAAATAAAGTTTGATTGACTGATTGATAATAAGGCAGCTCCTCCTGCATTGACTCGGTCTCTGTGAAACAAAATTGTAAGTTTCCAAACAGATCCTGGGCCTTTTCTTTTCAAACCATCAGAGGATCAGCTCCAGACTCTGAAACTGTCTGTAGATTTGAATAAAGGTACAATTTAGATAATCAAACGTGTCCACATCAGTCTGGTTCGTTTGTTCTGTCTCACTGTAAAAACCTGCACATAACTGACTTTTTAAATAGGTTTGGACTGTAGGAAACAAACTGTACTGGACATTTATTGTATTTTACTGCGAATGTCAGTGATGAAGTTTTTATTTGAAATATTAATGAATCTGTACATGGCCCTGACAAAGAAAGAAAGAACGAAAAGCCAAAGTAAAATCTGTCAACTGGACAAAAAGTTGTAGGACTGAAGACATTTTGCTGCTCGTCTAAGCGTCTTCTTCAGTTCTGGTCAGATCACGGCTGGACACGGCCTTAAATCTGAAACGAGGGGCTAACGACTCTGAAACTAACACAGCTGATATTTACAGTTTCTCTTTGGAGGTTACGTCTTTTGAGCTGCTCTAAGACGTGCACTGTGCCTGAGACATACTGAGCAGAATCGTTCAGCTTTAATGGGCCAACTGGCTCGCTCTATTGTTCTCTTTGTTTACTTTGTTTTTTATTTTATTTTTTCATTTTATTTTTTTTTACTTTTTTGTAATTTTGAGGGTTTTTTGTTTTTATATATTTGTTTTTTAGTTATTTTGAGTTGATTTTATTTTATTTTTTGTTATTTTGAGTTGATTTTTTCCATTTTTTTGTTATTTTGAGTTCTTTTTTTAAATTAATTTTTTCACTTTTTTGTGATTTTGAGTTTTTTTTGTTGTGTTATTTTGAGTAATTTTTTTCATTTTATTTTTTCATTTTATTTTTTTACTTTTTTGTAATTTTGAGGGTTTTTTGTTTTTATTTATTTGTTTTTTTGTTATTTTGAGTTCTTTTTTTGTTTTTTTATTTATTTTTTTCACTTTTTTGTTATTTTGAGGGGGGGGGGGTGTTTGTTTTTTGTTATTTTGAGTAAAAAAAAAAAATTTCATTTTATTTTTTAACTTTTTGTAATTTTGAGTTTTGTTTTGTTTGTTTTTTTGTTTTTTTTTAGTTATTTTGAGTTGATTTATTTTTTTATTTTTATTTTTTCCGTTGATTTTTTATTTTTATTTTTTTTGTCTCCCCTCTCTCTGTCTCTGCTGCTGTTAAACTCATTATTCTGGTCTTAAATGTTCGTATTAACCCTCTACATGATCCTGGGGTTTTTATTTCACTATTGTGTCTGTAAATCAAGATATGAACATTAATAACAGACAGATCTTCCCTGGCGTTGATTGAAGGGTCGTTACCTTCACTAACCTCGCTCCTGATTGGCTCTTTGGTCGCTATGATACTCAGAATTCCAAATATGGAACTGTGCTCCACGTTGAGCTTCGTTTGGAGCCGACGTCACGCTCCTGTATACAGTCTGTGGTCAGATCAACTTGATTAACTCTTCAGAGCGATCAGTCGTCTGCCTCTTTCCCAAAATGAACAGTGTTTGGCCCAAGGGCACGAGGATTAAAGGGACCAGTACCTAACACAAAGGCGATGATGTAGTTTGAGAATCCTCCACCTCCAACGAAGAAGAAGATGAAGGCGAAGATCTCCCAGTTTGGAGAAAAGATCTGAGCCGCCACAGCCACAGTCTGAAGAATCATCATGGAGAACAGGGCGGGTTTCCTCCCAAACCTGCAAGAAAATGAGTTCTGAAGAAGCGTCTTGAGTGAAGACGTGGCTTAACAAAAAAAGTCAAAAAAAATAAAATGAAAAAATGAAAAAAAACAAAAAAACAACCCTCAAAATAACAAAAAAACCCCTCAAAATAACAAAAAAAGTGAAAAAAGAACTCAAAATAACAAAAAAAAGAAAAAAAATGGAAAAAATCAACTCAAAATACCAAAAAAAATCAACTCGAAATAACTAAAAAAAAATCAACTCAAAATAACTAAAAACCAAAAAAAAAAAAATGGAAAAAACCCTCAAAATTACAAAAAAGGTAAACAATAAATTAAAAAAATAACTCAAAATAAAAAACAAAAAAACCCTCAAAATAACAAAAAAGTGAAAAAATAAATAAACAAAAACAAAAAAGAACTCAAAATAACAAAAAGAAAGAAAAAAAATGGAAAAAATCAACTCAAAATAATTAAAAAAAACAAAAAAAAAACAGCTTGAACATCTTCACTCCTACAACGCTTTGTCCACTTGACAGATTTAACTTTACTTTTGCGATGGATCGACCCTGGACGACTGAAGGATTACGCAGATATTTTAGAGTCTGTATCCATGTGTTCAGAATCATGAGACATTAGGACCGTTGCCGTAGTGATTAGATATTTAAAACCAAATACTGATGCTTTCGACTGGGAAAAAGTCAAAATGGAGCTTCTACCAAGACAATGAAATGATTATGATTCTCAAATACGACTGTGATCAGTAGTTATACAGTGGTCCCTCGTTTATCGCGGGAGTTATGTTCTAAAAAAGTACTGAGCTTTATTTTTTACATTATTCTCTCTGTTTTTTGTCTGTAAAACCCCTCACCACACACTTTATACACTTTTCTCACACAGGCATTAACATTTTCTCACATTTCTCTCTCGTTTAAACTCTCTCAAAGTTCAAACCTTCGTAGGCGTCTTTGTCGGTGCAGAACGTTTCATCGACATTGTGGGTTTTGTCGGGGAGAAAACAAATTGCAAACGTACAGCACTTCAGAGTCACACTGAGATCCAACGTTTATGTAAATTTGTCAGTACCTTAGCCAATCAGGACGCAGGACACAATGGTCTACAGTCCAACAGCCAATCAGGACGCACGACACAATGGTCTACAGTCCAACAGCCAATCAGGACGCACAACACAATGGTCTACAGTCCAACAGCCAATCAGGACGCAGGACACAATGGTCTACAGTCCAACAGCCAATCAGGACGAAGGACACAATGGTCTACAGTCCAACAGCCAATCAGGACGAAGGACACAATGGTCTACAGTCCAACAGCCAATCAGGACGCACAACACAATGGTCTACAGTCCAACAGCCAATCAGGACGCAGGACACATTGCACGCTCATACAAACGTAAAAAAATAAAGCAAAATTGTACTAAAAAAATCCGTAAAAACAGCAAAAGGTGAACCGCGATATAGTGAGGGACCACTGGAGTTGAATAATCACGATTAATCGATTAATGGTTGCAGTGATTGTGATGAATCGTATTAAGAGCAGTGGACAGTGGACAGTGGACAGTGGACAGTGGGTCACATGACGGTCCAGCCCTGGTCGCGGGGGGTTTGTAGAGTTTGCGTTTGTCACCTGTCTGAGATCTGCCCCGACAGGAAAGCCCCGACCAGGACGCCCACGTAGTGAATGGACGTGGTGAGGGGCAGTTTGAAGGCTCGGTCACACACCAGGTCCCACTGCAAACACAAAACACCACTCTGGACATCAGGGACTCGTCTTTGGACAGAGGACACCGGCAAAAACACGTGACCTGCAGCGCGAGCCTCGGGAAACGAACACGTGGCATCTGAAAATCTCACAAAACAAAACAACAAAACAAAACAGAGAGGACACAGGACACAGAGAGAGGACACAGAGAGAGGACACAGGAGACAGAGAGAGGACACAGAGAGAGGACACAGGACACAGAGAGAGGACACAGGACACAGAAAGAGAGGACACAGGACACAGAGAGAGGACACAGGACACAGAGAGAGGGCACAGGACACAGAAAGAGAGGACACAGGACACAGAGAGAGGACACAGGACACAGAAAGAGAGGACACAGGACACAGAGAGAGGACACAGGACACAGAGAGAGGGCACAGGACACAGAAAGAGAGGACACAGGACACAGAGAGAGGACACAGGACACAGAAAGAGAGGACACAGGACACAGAGAGAGGACACAGGACACAGAAAGAGAGAACACAGGACACAGAGAGAGGACACAGGACACAGAGAGAGGACACAGGACACAGAGAGAGGACACAGGGCACAGAGAGAGGACACAGGACACAGAGAGAGGACACAGGGCACAGAGAGAGGACACAGGGCACAGAGAGAGGACACAGGGCACAGAGAGAGGACACAGGGCACAGAGAGAGGACACAGGACACAGAGAGAGGACACAGGACACAGATAAGGCTATTATCTCTGAGGAGCTCCTTTTGTCTGATATGCAAAACTTCAAGACAAGGAAGGGACTGGGAATGATATATATGAATATACATAGTATCATATGACGGAGCTGGAAACGTCCTGTGGTTAGAAGATTAGATATGTGTTTATATAGAGTTTATACAGCAGGTTGTGTATGTGTGTGTATGTGTAAATGTGTAGGGGTGTGTGTGTGTGTGTGTGTGTGTATGTGAATGTCTGAATGTGTATGTGAATGTGTATGTGTGTATTTGTGTATGTGAAGGGGTGTGTGTGTGTATGCGTATGTATATGTGTAAATGTGTGTGTGTAGGTGTGAATGTGTGTATTTGTGTACGTGTATGTTTATGTGTATATGTGTATGTGTGTGTGTAAATGTGTATGTTTGTATATGTATGTGTGTATGTGTGTGTGCATATGTATGTGTATTTCTGTGTGTGTGTATGTGCATGTGTATGTGTGGGGGTGTGTGTGTATGTGTGCATATGTGTGTGTATTTGTGTGTGTGTGTGCATGTGTATGTGTGTATGTGTTTGTGTATTTAAATACTTGTGAATGTGAGGTTCTTTAAAGTGTCATAAATGTTCCTCATGTCGTTGTCAGACTCAGATGTTCCAATTTCACACACATGTCCTGTTGTGTGTCCCGTCCTCACCTCTGTGACGATGTGTGTGTGTATATGTGTGTGTGTGTGTATATGTGTGTGTGTGCGTCCCGTCCTCACCTCTGTGACGATGTGTGTGTGTATATGTGTGTAGGGGTGTGTGTGTGTGTGTGTGTGTATAGGGGTGTGTGTGTGTGTGTGTATGTGTGTATATATATGTGTGTGCGTCCTCACCTCTGTGACGATGGTCGACCTGTAGATGTCTCTGCTGTAGGTCCACCCGTCCACACATGGCTCCCGCGGCACCTCGCTCACGTTCACGTCCACGTCCGGCCGCAGGTTTCTGTCGGAGTAACTCTGCACCACCTCCAGGTTCAGTCTGGAGCACGAGCTGGGTCTGGTGACTCCGTCCTGCGTCTCCGTCGGCACCGTCACGTTCCTCCAGGCCTCGCTTAAGTTGTACCCGTCCGGGATTTTACACTGATGCGGCGGCGTGTCCCCCACAAACACGATGTAAATCCCGATAAATCCGTTGGGGAGGATGCTCACCGCGAGAGCCAGAAACACCCGGAGCTGGAAACGTCCCCAAGAGCCGAGGAAAGACGTGACGGTGTCGTAGTCCCGGGTCGTTCTGTCCTCCATGTCTCAGAAGAACATTCAAAAACGCAGGAGAAAGACACGTGTTTGTTTTGGTTGCGTTGATGATAAAATGAACTTTACACCACTATGTGCCTTTATAACACCCACCCTCCTCCACCCTCCTCCACCCTCCTCCACCTCCTTCTCATTGGCTCACTTCACGTTCATGAGTTCTATATTATTTTGGAAACAGGACGAGATCGACGAAGGTGTTTTTAATAAAAAGATTAGAAAAGACACGAGCGCGGAGCAAAGTGCAGATTATACACCACGGATTCAGTTAATTATTTTCAGACTTCAAAGTTCAAGTCGTATTCTCAGGAGCCGCAGTTCTGTACGATATAAGTATGTGTTTTATTATTACTACATGTACTGCATTACTCTGTAGTCGTAGTACAGCTGTGTAGTACAGGGTGAAGTACGTAAATGTAAATATGTGGAGGCGAATGTACTTTTTATGTCTTTGAATCACAGTAAACAGGGTGGAGTAAAACAGAGTGGAGTAAAACAGGGTGGAGTAAAAGAGAGTGCAGTAAAACAGAGTGGAGTTAAACAGGGTGGAGTAAAACAGGGTGGAGTAAAAGAGAGTGCAGTAAAACAGAGTGGAGTTAAACAGGGTGGAGTAAAACAGGGTGGAGTTAAACAGAGTGGAGTTAAACAGAGTGGAGTAAAACAGAGTGGAGTTAAACAGGGCGGAGTAAAACAGTGGAGTTAAACAGAGTGGAGTTAAACAGAGTGGAGTAAAACAGAGTGGAGTAAAACAGAGTGGAGTTAAACAGAGTGGAGTAAAACAGAGTGGAGTTAAACAGAGTGGAGTAAAACAGAGTGGAGTAAAACAGAGTGGAGTAAAACAGAGTGGAGTTAAACAGAGTGGAGTTAAACAGAGTGGAGTAAAACAGGGTGGAGTTAAACAGGGTGGAGTAAAACAGTGGAGTTAAACAGAGTGGAGTTAAACAGAGTGGAGACGTATTCATAAATGATGGAGGTTAAACATTTTCCATTTGTTACAAAAGCTTCTCAAACAACATCAGACTGTTATGCTAATGCTAATGCTAATGCTAATGTTAATGCTAATGCTAATGTTAATGCTAATGTTAATGCTAATGTTAATGCTAATGCTAATGTGACAGCTGTGATGCTCAGGACAAACAGGACAAACTTCACCCTGAGCACATTTACGTGTCCAAACCTGCAGTAATCAAACATCTCAGTGTGTAGATGTGATTTCTGCTCAAACCACAGAAGTTTAAAGACGTGAGTGTGACATCACAGCGTCTGGCTCCCGTCAAATGAAGCTCATCGAGGCGAATGTCCGATCTGAGTCTCACCGCGACCAAAGAGCCGTTCTGGTGTGAATGGCACTTAGCACCGCTGTCCGTCAAACCTGCGGACCTTGGTGCTAATAAAGCAGCGCACAGTGTAACATTAGTTCTTTTTGTGAAGTTCAAAAGGGACAACTAGTTCCAGGAGCATCAAAATACTGAAATATTAGGACTGTTAACAATTTCACTAAATATTATATGTTTTGAATGATGAAAAGTCCTGAAATAAGATGATATAAGAGAAAGCTACAGCCACTGAAAAACTCTTTCCTCGCACAGTGTTTTCAGACCAGTGTCTTCAGAACTGATCCAGATGAAGTTTAAACCTTATTCTCATGACTTTTTCTAAACCTGAAACATGTGAAGCTGTTGTGGCTGTAATCTGCCTGTGTGAAAGACATGATTGTGTGTACTGGAGTCATTTCCCTGTTTTCCTCTGTAAAGATAACACGTTTAAAGTGATTGCATTATCTGCTGGTAAAAGAGATAGGACAGAACCCAAGGCTGACAGCAGAGCACTAACTGTCCTCTTCACACTGTCTGAGTAGAGGACAGACCGCCCCCTGCTGGCCCCTGGTGTCTCTTTTTATCGAGACCATTCGACTCAGGGGAGGCCGGGGAGCTGGAGTCCGAGTCGTAGCTGTGGTCGTCAGGTCTGCGGTCACTGGACGGTGGAAGCAGTATTTTGAAACCATCTCGTCTTCAGAGGAGGAAGCGGAGACTGGAGACTTGGAGGTGGAGGTGGAGGTGGAGGTGGACTCCGTCACCCTGGCTGAAGGCACCGAGGTGGTTGAAGCTCCTCGGTGGCTCCAGGCGTGGATGAGATCTGTCCTGATGGTCTTGGCTGACACGTCTCTGTAACGTGGCGTGGTGGTCGGGAGAAGCGCCGCTGCAGACCGGGCTGGTGGTCCCTCTGTTGAAGAAGGTGAGGTCTGCTCCGGGGACTGAAACGATGCTGTGGCTTCATCGAACCAGAACCTGCAGCGGCGCCGAGGTTCGAGTCGAGTGTGAAGCGGCTGGGGAGGTTTTTGTGTTGCTGAAGAACAAACGTGACGACAGTGAGGTTGACGTCAGCTGCAGGTCGAGACTGATAAGTTTAATGCTGTACTGTGGAGCATTCCAGAGAAAAGCAGTGTCACGCAGGTGGTGGACCCTCCATCAGGAAACTTTATAAACTTTATGAACACAAAAAACACCATGACACCAGTTTGTGAGTCTCACGTTTAATGTAACAACAAATGTAAACAAATATTATCTAACACTTTCTCCAGAACATCACGTCAGAGAACAAGAACAACAGTGTCGTTAATTAAAGCTGCACTGAGTAACTTTTCAGGTGAAGGGTTTGTCTCCATGGAGATGTTGTTGCTTTCCACAGAATCAGTGTACCACATTATGGCTTTAAACTTATCTATCTCCATGGAGACGAGCATGTAAGTCATAAGGCTGAGATGTTTTTCAGGGCCCCTAAAATTAAATTAGATCATTTTAAAGCCAAACTGTGAAACATTCAAGACAAAGCAATAACACGATTATTGGACCTCCCTAAAAGTTACATAGTGCAGCATTAAAACACAGCAACCACAATGCAACCTGTTTGTTTTGTTTGCATTACACGTCTCTGATTGGCTTATGCACCTGTCAATCATCTGTCCGCCGTGTACTGTCCAAGAGCCTAAAGCCTTTAAACCGTTTGAGGATAAATCAGCTCTTTCTCCGTTTCCTTCACGTCTTCAGTTTATGACTTTTTCATTCCTCAGTTTTCAGCAGCATTTTCAAGTATTTCATTAAGTGTCTCAGTGTGAAAACCTGTGTAAAGAAGTGAAACGAGTGAGCGCGACGTTCTGACCGCGAGTATCATAGCAACCAAAGAGCCAATCAGGAGCGAGGCTGTTGAAGGTAACGCCCCTTCCTGCCCCGCACTGGTTTAGGTGCTTAGGAAACTGTCAATCAAAGTGTTGGGGAAAGAAGGACCTGATTTGTCTGTTTTTAATGTTCATATTTACAGACACAAAAGTGAAATAAAAACCCCAGGATCATGTAGAGGGTTAATACGAACATTTAAGACCAGAATGAGTCTGAAGCCGCAGAGACAGAGAGAGGACAAAAAGAACAAAAAATAAACTCAAAATACCCCCCCCCCCCCCCCACAAAAAAAAGAAAAAAAAAAACTCAAAATAACAAAAAAAGGGAATTAAACTTTAAACCTAAACTTTAAAATGAAAAAAAAGAAAAAAAAAAAAGAAATTCTAAAAAAAAAATAATAATAACTTAAAAAAAAACTCAAAATTAAGGGAATTAAACTTTAAACCTAAACTTTAAAATAAAAAAAAAATAAAAAATAAATCAAAAAATAAAATAACAAAAAAAAACTGAACCTGAACAGGATCATGTAGAGGGTTGATACGAACATTTAAGACCAAAATGAGTCTGAAGCAGCAGAGACAGAGAGAGGACATGGTTTTTCAATAGAAAGTGAATTGGAGCCAGAGTCGATGAAGTGCGCTCATGATCACTTCCTGTTCTAACGCGGCGGCTAACAGGTTAGCTACGTCCATTTATATAAACACTCTATGAGATTAATCAAAGACAAGACGATATATATTTTAAAAAACAAACAAACATAAAAACATAAGAAACAAAACTATGGGACATTTCTCCGAGGAGTTTGTTAGTACAAGTACAGGTCACATTGAGGTGTAATGAGAGGCTCTGGCCACTAGGGGCACAGTGACGGCTATTAACATCTCGATATAAGGATCCCAGTTATCAAATTATGTCAATCCAATGGAAAACACGCCTTTAATAAAATAAAATGTAACAGTAAAAGCTCTGTGTGGACTGTCTATAGTCAAAGTAGATCATGAAACTTCTACTTCCTGGTTCGCCCGTGACACTTTCTGCCATATTCTCCACCGCATGTCGTACATCTATTTCCTAAAACAAAAATGGCAGATTGGGCTTAATGCAGAGATACAGCTCCGTTTGTGCCGTTTTCAGACTTTCCTTTCTTTGGTCGACTGCAAAAACTGAAAGAAGAAAAGACAGAAGCGTTACATAACACGCGAGAACTGACAGGAAAAGTGACTTGAAGGACAATATTTTGACCTGGTTTACGGGTAACGTCTCTGTAATGGGTCGACTGATGACGTCATAATCACAGATGGGATTATGACATCACGTCGTAATCCAGATTTCACTAGATTACACTGAACTTTGCCACGAAATGGAATTAATATTCATTCGTTCATTGGTTCAGGAGCAGGACCCGCCTCCTCCTGCTCCTCCACAGCTCACCTCAGTCACACCTGAAATTACCCATAAGGCCGATTTATACAAGCCCCTCCCACCAACACGACTCTTGTTCATCTTTGGAGGGAAGAAGAAAATCTCTTCACGTCATAAATGTCTTTATCAGAGATGTGGCCCGGACAGAGAAATGTCCAAAAGGCAAACGCACAAATGTGGAACCTGATCGTTTCCATCAGTGACTCCACCCAAGAACGAAGTGTGTTACGACAAACAACTACGACAACACCAAAAACAACGACAACAACGACAAACACAACAATAACAACAACGACGAAAAGACCAAACACAACAGCAAACACAACGACAACAACAAACACAACAACAAACACGATAACAAGAAGAAACACAACAACAACTACGACAACACCAAAAACAACGACAACAACGATAAACACAACAATAACAACAACGACGAAAAGACCAAACACAACAAGAACAAACACAACAACAGGAACAAACACAACAACAACAACAACTACGACAACACCAAAAACAACGACAAACACAACAACAAACACAACAACAAACACGATAACAAGAACAACAACAAAAAACAACAAACACAACAATAACAACAACACCAAAAACAACGACAAACACAACAATAACAACAGCTACGAGAACACCAAACACAACAACAACAACAAACACAGCAACAAAACAAGAAAAACAAACACAACAACAAGAACAATGGCAAGTACAACAACAAACAACGACAACACCAAACACAACGAAGACAACAAACACAACAATAACAGAGATAAGAATTATGACAACACCAAAAACAACAATGACGAGAACAACAAACACAACAACAACAAACACAATAGCAAACACAACAACAAGAACAACAACAAACACAAAAACAACACAACAGTAACAATAACAATAGCAATGAACACGACAACAACAAACACACAACAACAACAACAAACACACAACAAACACAACAGCAACAACAACAACACACATCCGAATTTGAACGAGATTAATTTTAGCTGCTCCATCTGTGTTAAATATGATTGGTCCATAGATTAATCCAACAATCCACATGAAACAAAAACTGTTCAGAACTGGATGGAGCCAGAAGAGCCAGAAGAGCCAGAAGAGCCCCCATGATCAGCTCCTGTTTGGAACATGGCAGCGCAGCTATGTCCATTTATATAAACAGTCTATGATGTAAACGCAGCCTGTTGAACCTTGACCTCTGCGGTGGTACTGACCCTTTACATCGCTGCATCTGGTCCATTGTTTCAGGCAGGTCTTTGTTCAGAGTTTCTGGGAGGAACAAGTTGACGACGGAGGACGCCATGGTCAGAGTTCCCATGACGACGTACGGAAGGATCCTGTTGTACGTCCCTGAAAAGAACATGGACTTCTGTCACCGAGGCAGGACACTCAGCGTATGTCTACAGCCGTACTGCATCAGCGCGTCGCAGTCTGTGGGACCCTGGGGTGTAGACCCCCTGTAGACCCGGGCCTTTGGCCCCCGTAGACCCGGGCCCTTCGCCCCCGTAGACCCAGGCCATTCGCCCCCGTAGACCCGGGCCTTTGGCCCCCGTAGACCCGGGCCTGGTCTTTGGCTGCATTTATCTTATCTCTAATTTGACTTTTATCTGAGTTTTTAACATAATCTGATCAGAATAAGACCAGAAGAGTTAGAACTACAGCAGGTGAGCTGATTTACGCTGTTAAACAAGTCCCTCTCAAATAACATTACAGTCACAAGCTAGCATTAGCATTAGCCTAGTAGCATTAGCCAATAGTTATTCAAAAAGTTAAAATATGTAAATATTGGAAAATAAACATAAAAAACAATATTGTGTCAGTATAATATAATCTGTGTATTGTGTCACCATGGTGACTGCAGACCCCGCCCCTCGTCCCCTCACTCTCCCTTTAGTCCTCCAGGCTCCGCCCAGTTTAACAGCTGTATTTGAAATGTGGTTGTGGGCGGAGCTTAGCGTTTAGCGTTAGCTTTACTTAAACTGACAGAGACAGGTGAGTGTGTCGTACAGACCGAGGTAGATGACGTAAGGCGCGGTGATGCTTCCCACGCGGGCGGCCGAGGAGCAGAGGCCCATTCCCACATTCCTGATCACTGTGGGGTAAAGCTCCGCCGTGTAAATGTAAACGATCCCGAACGCCATCGTGAACCCGAACTTCCCCGTCATCTCCAGTGCGAGGGCTACAGACTGCAGGGCTGAGGAGCAGAACAACAACAAAATATGTTTAAAATCACAGCACAGGCCAATCTTTAAATGTTTCATGTTTCACAAAATAAAGTTAGAATTTATTTTCATTTTTTTATTATTATTCTTTTTTTTTATTTCATTTTTTTTTTTTTTTTTGGACATATTTTCAAACAAAACTGTTCATTGAAACAGATGAGATGAGTTTGGCCTTAACAGCAAGAAGTACTCGGTTTTGTTACTTAAGTAAAAATGCACAAAAGTACAAAAAAGTAAAAAGTTAAAGTATCACATAAAAAATCTACTTAAATAAAAGTATTAAAGTAAGAGTAAAAAGGAAAAGAATTTCACGCAGATTTTAAGATCTAATTAAGCTTCAAATGTAAAACTAAAAGTAAAAAGTACCCACTGTAAAATGTACTTAAGTAAAGTACAGATACTTAAACTGTATACTTAAGTACAGTACTTTACTACTTTACTTCGTTACGCTCCATTATTTAATACTTTTTATCTCCTTGACTCCTGTGATGTTCTGTCTCCAGCAGCTGAAGGTCTGAACTCTACAGATACACAGAAGTCACATTCACATGAACATGTTTATGTGTGTATTTCTACTGTATACTGTGTATACTGCATATACTGTGTATACTGCATATACTGTGTATACTGCATCTGCTGTGTATACTGCATATACTGTGTATACTGCATCTGCTGTGTATACTGCATATACTGTGTATACTGCATATACTGTGTATACTGCATATACTGTGTATACTGCATCTGCTGTGTATACTGCATATACTGTGTATACTGCATCTGCTGTGTATACTGCATATACTGTGTATACTGCATCTGCTGTGTATACTGCATATACTGTGTATACTGCATCTGCTGTGTATACTGCATATACTGTGTATACTGCATATACTGTGTATACTGCATATACTGTGTATACTGCATATGCTGTGTATACTGCATATACTGTGTATACTGCATATGCTGTGTATACTGCATATACTGTGTATACTGCATATGCTGTGTATACTGCATCTGCTGTGTATACTGCATATACTGTGTATACTGCATATACTGTGTATACTGCATATATTGTGTATACTGCATATACTGTGTATACTGCATATACTGTGTATACTGCATATACTGTGTATACTGCATATGCTGTGTATACTGCATATGCTGTGTATACTGCATCTGCTGTGTATACTGCATATACTGTGTATACTGCATATACTGTGTATACTGCATATATTGTGTATACTGCATATACTGTGTATACTGCATATACTGTGTATACTGCATATACTGTGTATACTGCATCTGCTGTGTATACTGCATATACTGTGTATACTGCATCTGCTGTGTATACTGCATATACTGTGTATACTGCATCTGCTGTGTATACTGCATATACTGTGTATACTGCATATACTGTGTATACTGCATATACTGTGTATACTGCATCTGCTGTGTATACTGCATATACTGTGTATACTGCATATGCTGTGTATACTGCATATACTGTGTATACTGCATATACTGTGTATACTGCATCTGCTGTGTATACTGCATCTGCTGTGTATACTGCATCTGCTGTGTATACTGCATATACTGTGTATACTGCATATACTGTGTATACTGCATATACTGTGTATACTGCATATACTGTGTATACTGCATATACTGTGTATACTGCATATACTGTGTATACTGCATATACTGTGTATACTGCATCTGCTGTGTATACTGCATATACTGTGTATACTGCATATGCTGTGTATACTGCATCTGCTGTGTATACTGCATATACTGTGTATACTGCATATACTGTGTATACTGCATATGCTGTGTATACTGCATATACTGTGTATACTGCATATACTGTGTATACTGCATCTGCTGTGTATACTGCATCTGCTGTGTATACTGCATCTGCTGTGTATACTGCATATACTGTGTATACTGCATATACTGTGTATACTGCATATACTGTGTATACTGCATATACTGTGTATACTGCATATACTGTGTATACTGCATATGCTGTGTATACTGCATATACTGTGTATACTGCATATACTGTGTATACTGCATATATTGTGTATACTGCATATACTGTGTATACTGCATATACTGTGTATACTGCATATGCTGTGTATACTGCATATACTGTGTATACTGCATATGCTGTGTATACTGCATATACTGTGTATACTGCATATATTGTGTATACTGCATATACTGTGTATACTGCATATACTGTGTATACTGCATATACTGTGTATACTGCATATACTGTGTATACTGCATATACTGTGTATACTGCATATGCTGTGTATACTGCATATACTGTGTATACTGCATATATTGTGTATACTGCATATACTGTGTATACTGCATATACTGTGTATACTGCATATACTGTGTATACTGCATCTGCTGTGTATACTGCATATACTGTGTATACTGCATCTGCTGTGTATACTGCATATACTGTGTATACTGCATATACTGTGTATACTGCATATGCTGTGTATACTGCATATACTGTGTATACTGCATATGCTGTGTATACTGCATATACTGTGTATACTGCATATACTGTGTATACTGCATATACTGTGTATACTGCATATGCTGTGTATACTGCATATGCTGTGTATACTGCATATACTGTGTATACTGCATATACTGTGTATACTGCATATGCTGTGTATACTGCATATACTGTGTATACTGCATATGCTGTGTATACTGCATATACTGTGTATACTGCATATACTGTGTATACTGCATATAGCTGTGTATACTGCATATGCTGTGTATACTGCATCTGCTGTGTATACTGCATATACTGTGTATACTGCATATATTGTGTATACTGCATATACTGTGTATACTGCATATACTGTGTATACTGCATATACTGTGTATACTGCATATACTGTGTATACTGCATATGCTGTGTATACTGCATCTGCTGTGTATACTGCATATACTGTGTATACTGCATATATTGTGTATACTGCATATACTGTGTATACTGCATATACTGTGTATACTGCATATACTGTGTATACTGCATATGCTGTGTATACTGCATATACTGTGTATACTGCATATATTGTGTATACTGCATATACTGTGTATACTGCATATACTGTGTATACTGCATCTGCTGTGTATACTGCATATACTGTGTATACTGCATCTGCTGTGTATACTGCATATGCTGTGTATACTGCATATACTGTGTATACTGCATATACTGTGTATACTGCATATGCTGTGTATACTGCATATACTGTGTATACTGCATATGCTGTGTATACTGCATATACTGTGTATACTGCATATGCTGTGTATACTGCATCTGCTGTGTATACTGCATATACTGTGTATACTGCATATACTGTGTATACTGCATATATTGTGTATACTGCATATACTGTGTATACTGCATATACTGTGTATACTGCATATACTGTGTATACTGCATATGCTGTGTATACTGCATATGCTGTGTATACTGCATCTGCTGTGTATACTGCATATACTGTGTATACTGCATATACTGTGTATACTGCATATACTGTGTATACTGCATATACTGTGTATACTGCATATACTGTGTATACTGCATCTGCTGTGTATACTGCATATACTGTGTATACTGCATCTGCTGTGTATACTGCATATACTGTGTATACTGCATATACTGTGTATACTGCATATACTGTGTATACTGCATATACTGTGTATACTGCATCTGCTGTGTATACTGCATATACTGTGTATACTGCATATGCTGTGTATACTGCATCTGCTGTGTATACTGCATATACTGTGTATACTGCATATACTGTGTATACTGCATATGCTGTGTATACTGCATATACTGTGTATACTGCATATACTGTGTATACTGCATCTGCTGTGTATACTGCATCTGCTGTGTATACTGCATATACTGTGTATACTGCATATACTGTGTATACTGCATATACTGTGTATACTGCATATGCTGTGTATATTGCATCTGCTGTGTATACTGCATATACTGTGTATACTGCATATATTGTGTATACTGCATATACTGTGTATACTGCATATACTGTGTATACTGCATATACTGTGTATACTGCATATACTGTGTATACTGCATATATTGTGTATACTGCATATATTGTGTATACTGCATATACTGTGTATACTGCATATGCTGTGTATACTGCATATACTGTGTATACTGCATATATTGTGTATAGTGCATATACTGTGTATACTGCATATACTGTGTATACTGCATATACTGTGTATACTGCATATGCTGTGTATACTGCATATGCTGTGTATACTGCATATGCTGTGTATACTGCATATACTGTGTATACTGCATATACTGTGTATACTGCATATGCTGTGTATACTGCATATACTGTGTATACTGCATATATTGTGTATACTGCATATACTGTGTATACTGCATATATTGTGTATACTGCATATACTGTGTATACTGCATATGCTGTGTATACTGCATATGCTGTGTATACTGCATATGCTGTGTATACTGCATATACTGTGTATACTGCATATGCTGTGTATACTGCATATGCTGTGTATACTGCATATGCTGTGTATACTGCATATGCTGTGTATACTGCATATGCTGTGTATACTGCATATGCTGTGTATACTGCATATACTGTGTATACTGCATATGCTGTGTATACTGCATATGCTGTGTATACTGCATATACTGTGTATACTGCATATATTGTGTATACTGCATATATTGTGTATACTGCATATGCTGTGTATACTGCATATGCTGTGTATACTGCATATGCTGTGTATACTGCATATGCTGTGTATACTGCATATGCTGTGTATACTGCATATGCTGTGTATACTGCATATACTGTGTATACTGCATATACTGTGTATACTGCATATGCTGTGTATACTGCATATACTGTGTATACTGCATATATTGTGTATACTGCATATACTGTGTATACTGCATATACTGTGTATACTGCATATACTGTGTATACTGCATATGCTGTGTATACTGCATATGCTGTGTATACTGCATATGCTGTGTATACTGCATATACTGTGTATACTGCATATGCTGTGTATACTGCATATGCTGTGTATACTGCATATACTGTGTATACTGCATATGCTGTGTATACTGCATATGCTGTGTATACTGCATATGCTGTGTATACTGCATATGCTGTGTATACTGCATATGCTGTGTATACTGCATATGCTGTGTATACTGCATATGCTGTGTATACTGCATATACTGTGTATACTGCATATACTGTGTATACTGCATATACTGTGTATACACAGTAACTCTAGTCGGGTCATGGTCTGTTATGTTTTAATGTTTGAATCTGCAGTTTTCACAGGTGAGTTTATCATTTTACAAAAGTCAAACTGAGGACAAACTGTACAAAGATCAGCCTCTGTTTTTTCACTGGAGTCACAGAGGCAGTGTCTAGAGCGTCTGCAACGTCTGCGGCGTCTGCGTCTGCGGCATCTGCAGCGTCTGCAACATTTGTGGCGTCTTGTTTGTGGCGTCTGCAACGTCTGCGGAGTCAGTCAGTCAGGGTCAGTCTGTAGAGTCAGTCAGTAGAGTCAGTCAGAGTCAGTGTGAGTCTGTGTGAGTCACATATTCACATTGGTCTGTTTCTTTGTACCAGAGAGGACATGAGAGAGTAGAGGAGGATGGGAGGGCATCTGACATAAGATTACCCAAACATGGATTACTATAAATACAACTGTGAAAAGACTCACATTCTGGTATGACCTGAATGAGCAGCAGGACTCCGCCTCCGATGAGCAGAAACACGGAGAGGAGCGGGCGGCGGGGACACTTCTTCAGGAGCCACGTTGAAACGAAGTACGCGGGAAGTTCAGACGTGGCCGACAGGAAGCAGTTCATGAAGGGGTCACCGCTCAAGTTCGACGTGTTCAGGGACAAGCCAAAGTATCCGATGTTTATGGCCATCCTGAGAAGACGATGAGGCGAGAGGTCAGAGGTCAAATTGAATAATGGCTTTTATATATTTAGGGCTGGAAGATACACCAGAAAATGATAAAACTGCACTGGGATGGGGCGTTACTTTCACCAACCTCACTCCTGATTGGCTCTTGGTTGCTATGATACTCGGCTCGAAATTGGTGACATCACACTCACTCAGTCACTTCTTCATACAAACTGTGGGTCATACGCACACACTAAACGTCTCAGATCTGATTTTTGGAGTTTAAAAAATACAAAACAAACACCTGAAGAGAAAAATCATCTCATTTTTCTGTCTTATCCTCAGACTCACACCAGACTGTGCAGTTTAGATGCAATTTAAGTGACGTTAAAGGTCCAGAAATGCGGCTATGATCAGATTATGAAGTGTAAATCAGCAGCAGCGCGTTCATATTCAACACTTTTGTACTTCATTTTAAGGCACATTTATGTTTTGAAGCTGTTATATTGACACTTCTCCTGAAAAATATAATAATAATTAAAACGTAAATAAAAATGTGGCGTCGTTGGCCTCACCACAGCACGAGGCACATGAGGGTGAGGCAGCAGCTGTTCCTGGACCTCAGCACGTCCAGAATGGAGTATTTCTTTATGTCGGAGAGAACCTGAAAGAGAGCAGAGGAGGATGGGAGGGCACCTGACGCACACGGATACAGGGAGACGGGAGGGCATCCGACACACTCACCTCCGCCTCTTTAAAGATGACGGCGGGCGCTTGGACCTTGTTCTTTCGCGCGGCGTCTCTCACGATGTCCTCGGCCTCGTCCCTCCGGCCCTGAGTGAGGAGCCAGCGCGGAGACTCAGGGATGAACCTGTCAACACAACGAGCACTGAACGCACACATGTACACACACACACACACATGTACACACACAACGAGCACTGAACGCACACATGTACACACACATACACACACACACACGTACACACACATGTACACACACATGTACACACACAACAAGCACTGAACGCACACATGTACACACACATACACACACACACACGTACACACACATGTACACACACAACAAGCACTGAACGCACACATGTACACACACACACACATGTACACACACAACAAGCACTGAACGCACACATGTACACACACACATGCACACACACAACGAGCACTGAACGCACACATGTACACACACACCCCTACATACACACACTCACACACACACCCCGACACGCACTCGCACACTCACACACTCACACTCACACACACACACAACGCTCTTACCACCACAAAGGGAAATAGACGACAGATGTAGTAGCTAACACTGCCAGCAGAGGTCTCCACTCTCTGATGGCGAAGGCGATCCAGGGCAGAGTCATGTAGCCGATGCAGTAGAATAAGAAGGCCCCCAGCGTGGTGAACACCACCCTCATCGTTTTACTCAGCAGCTCCGTCCCTGAGACCAGTGAAACGTATTCAAACCTCTGAGGTCATGTGACCAACTCCAACGCCGCTCAAGCCCCTCCCCCTGGTGTTCACTCGTCCACACTGCACTCCACAGACACAGCGCGACCTAACTCATGTACAACGTTTGAAGATATATCGCTGAAGTAAATACAGACGATAAACGATAATATCGAAACTGACACAAAAATCCAAGAACCGATTTAAACAACAAAAACTATTCCTGGCTTAGTCCTGGTTTAGTTCTGTTTTAGTCCTGGTTTTAGTCCTGGTTTAGTTCTGTTTTAGTCCTGGTTTTAGTCCTGGTTTAGTCCTGGTTTAGTTCTGTTTTAGTCCTGTTTTAGTCCTGGTTTAGTCCTGGTTTAGTCCTGGTTTAGTCCTGGTTTAGTCCTGGTTTAGTCCTGGTTTAGTCCTGGTTTAGTTCTGTTTTAGTCTTGCTCTTATAATCACCATTAAAGGCCCTTGAGGTCAAAACAAGTTCACTTGTCCAATAATCAGTAGGTGCACATTAGCATGCTAAGTGTTGTTAGCTCTCCCGTCACTGCTCTGGTCTCTGAGACTGTAAAGTGCTTATAAACTCATTGTGGTGAATAACTAGGATGTTCTGAAGTTTTACCAAGTACAAACGCTGAGATGTAGAGGGAGATCTGAGAGGCCCCGACGAAGAGGAACATGAGGCAGAACATGGACCAGGACTGAGCGAAGGACTGAAGCAGCACGGACACGCTCTGCGCCGCCAGGGACACGAACACCACCTTCTTTCTGCCAAACCTACGACAAAAACACAAACTTCACACGACGACGGGGAAGTAACCTGTCCGACCAGAACCACACACTCTCACAAAGACAAGCGGGCCTAGAACTGAACCCTGTGTCCCCCCGTCAGAGGGCGTGTCAGGTAAAGAGCGGACCCAAAAGGTGTAACTGAGGAACAGAGCTTCAGACACAGCAGTGCCTCTAGTTGGCTTCATGTTGATGACATCAGCATGTTTTTGAACTTCTTTAATCCAATCCTGATGTATTTTTGTATTTTGTCTATATAAGTGGTCCACGTTTTACCCATTCCTGGTTTAGTCCTGGTTTAGACCTGGTTTAGTCCTGGTTCAGTCCTGGTTTAGTCCCGGTTTAGTCCCGGTTCAGTCCTGGTTTAGTCCTGGTTCAGTCCTGGTTTAGTTCTGGTTTAGTCCTGGTTCAGTCCTGGTTTAGTCCCGGTTTAGTCCCGGTTCAGTCCCGGTTCAGTCCCAGTTTAGTCCCGGTTCAGTCCCGGTTTAGTCCCGGTTTAGTCCCGGTTTAGTCCCGGTTTAGTCCCGGTTTAGTTCTGGTTTAGTTCTGGTTTAGTTCTGGTTTAGGTCTGACAGGGAGATGCAGTGTCCGTGTGAGTAAAAATAACCGTGGCAACTTACATAAAAAAAAAAAAAAGAAAAAAAAAAAAAGAAGAAGAAACAATAATGTAAGAATCAAACTCTTTATCTCAGGTGAAAGAAGCTACTTTTGGCTCTGAACAATATGAATGTCTACATCAGAACTAAACCAGGACTAAACCAGGACTAAACCAGGACTAAACCAGGAATAAACCAGGACTAAACCAGGACTAAACCAGGACTAAACCAGAACTAAACCAGAACTAAACCAGGACTAAACCAGGACTAAACCAGGACTAAAACAGGACTAAACCAGGACTGAACCAGGACTAAACCAGGACTAAACCAGGACTAGAACTGGACCAAACGCTGCTCAAACCTGAACCTTTGTCTAAGGTGTTTTAAAAGATCTGTATGTGACAGACCTGTGTCCAGAGCTCAGAGCGGTTTGTACAGCTGAGCCAGGGCCCCGAGTCCAGGGCCCCGTGTCCAGGGCCCCAGCGTCTGCAGGAGGCCAGACCTTCTCATTGAGCCTCTGAAGTTTTATTTGGACTGATTCATGTTTGAGTTTAATCTTTAATCATTATTTTCAAGAAGCCACTTTGTCGATCGACCCGTTGTAAACCGTGCTAAACCCTAGCACAGTTTACAACGGTTGGATAGGTTTAGCACGGTCTGGTATAGTTTAGCACGGTTTAGAACGGTTTGGAAGGGTTAGCACGGTTTGAGAGGGTTTAGAATGGTTTTAGTGCTGGTCTTTTCTTTAGCTTTATTCAGTTTTTTTCATTGGCTGAACAACTTTGTATATTTAATTTTTTAAGATTTCTCTTTGACTGACACTTGGATTATTATTATTATTATTATTATTATTATTATTATTATTATTATTATTATTATTATTATTATTATTGGATGAATACCTGGTGTGATGCTTTGGCTCATTAACAGATTAGTTTATGTTTTGACTCTGCAATGCCACGTGTTTCCACCAGATGGAGCTGTTGGACAGTCGTACAGTTCACATAATCCTCATGTTTCTTCGTGTGGATTAGGAGGACGACCGCTGGGATTTTAAAATGAGGTCATTAACTTTCACCTACAAATGTGAACGGGTCAAATGTGAACGGGTCAAATGTGAACAGGTCAGATGTGAACAGGTCAGATGTGAACGGGTCAATAGTAAAACACCCTGAACAAAACAACCAACTAAACAGTTTCCTGAGACAAAAGATCTTCTGCTCCTCTTCCCCCTCCTCTTTGACCCCCTCCTCTCTGCCCCCCTGCCCCTCCTCTCTGACCCCCTCCTCTCTGCCCCTCCTCTCTGCCCCCCTCCTCTCTGCCCCTCCTCTCTGCCCCCCCTCCTCTCTGCCCCTCTTCTCCCTCCTCTCTGCCCCTCCTCTCTGCCCCCCTCCTCTCTGCCCCCCTCCTCTCTGCCCCTCCTCTCTGCCCCCCCTCCTCTCTGCCCCTCTTCTCCCTCCTCTCTGCCCCTCCTCTCTGCCCCCCTCCTCTCTGCCCCCCTCCTCTCTGCCCCTCCTCTCTGCCCCTCCTCTCTGCCCTTCCTCTCTGCCCCTCCTCTCTGCCCCCCTCCTCTCTGCCCCTCTTCTCCCTCCTCTCTGCCCCTCCTCTCTGCCCCTCCTCTCTTCCCCCTCCTCTCTGCCCCCCTCCTCTCTTCCCCCTCCTCTCTGCCCCTCCTCTCTCACCCCCTCCTCTCTGCCCCTCCTCTCTGACCCCCTCCTCTCTGACCCTCCTCTCTTCCCCCTCCTCTCTGCCCCTCCTCTCTGACCCCCTCCTCTCTGCCCCTCCTCTCTGCCCTTCCTCTCTGCCCCTCTTCTCTTCCCCCTCCTCTCTGCCCCTCCTCTCTTCCCCCTCCTCTCTGCCCCTCCTTTCTGACCCCCTCCTCTCTGCCCCTCCTCTCTGCCCCTCCTCTCTCACCCCCTCCTCTCTGCCCCTCCTCTCTGACCCCCTCCTCTCTGCCCCTCCCCTCTGCCCCTCTTGTGGAGGGTGGTGTACCTGTCGGACAGTTGTCCTGAGATGAGAGATCCGAGCAGGTATCCCACAAACAGAGAGGAGGAGGCAAAGGGAACTTTCCACTGGTCGTCACAGACGAGGTCCCACTGGAAAAACAGAAGACATTTATGTGTTTGAAAGAAGTTTTTATGATGTAATGTTCAGGTCAGTGTGACACTGAGTTCGGGTCAGTGTTGAGTTCGGGTCAGTGTTGAGTTCGGGTCAGTGTTGAGCTCAGGTCTGTGATGCTCGGCTCTTCCTGGATGTTCTCGATGTTCAAGCTCCTCCTGTTACATCACTAAAGGTCTATTCCGCACTTTTCTGGCAGATCATACTTCACCTGCTTGTTGCCATGGAAATATACTTGGAATGTTCTGTGATATGGCATTAAACTTCTCTATGGAAACAAGCAGGAGTCACATCTGTACAGATGAGGTCATGGCTCTGTTCACACTGGCTCGTCTGCAGGACAACAATGACCTATTTAGCACAGTTTGGCATGATTTAGCACAGTTTAGCACAGTTTGGCATGGTTTAGCACAGTTTGGCATGGCTTGGGCCAGTTTAGCAGAGAACGGTTTAGCATTGTTTAGCAGTTTGGAAGGGTTTAGAATGGGAAGCTCGGTTTGGCATAGTTTAGAATGGTTTGACATGGTTTAGCACGGTTTGGCACAGTTCATCACGGTTTGGCACAGTTTGGAAGCATTTGGCACGGTATGGCGCAGTTTGGTATTGTTGGGCATGGTTCAACATGGTTTGGTGCGGTTTAGCATGGTTCAGTATGCTTTGGCACAGTTTGCCACAATTTGGCATGGTTTGGCACGGTTCAGCAAGGTTTGGCACGGATTTGGCATGGTTTGGCACAGTTTAACGCAGTTCAGTATGGTTTAGCATGGTTTGGCACAGTTCAGTACGGTTTTGCACAGTTTGGCATGTTTTGACATAGTTTAACACGGTTCAGTATGGTTTGGCACAGTTTGGCACGATTTGGCATGGTTTGGCACAGTTCAGCATGGTTTAGCATGGTTTTGGCATGGTTCAGTATGGTTTGGCACAGTTTGGCATGTTTTGACACAGTTTAGCATGGTTAAGTATGGTTTGACACAGTTTAGCATGGTTCAGCATGGTTTAGCACGGTTCAGCATTGGCACAGTTTGGAAGGGTTTGGCATGATTTGGCATGGTTCAGCACGGTTTGGTGCGGTTTGGCAGGGTTCAGTATGGTTTGGCACGATTTGGCATGGTTCAGCATAGTTTAGCATGGTTTGGCACGGTTCAGTATGGTTTGACACAGTTTAGCATGGTTCAGCATGGTTTAGCACGGTTCAGCATTGGCACAGTTTGGAAGGGTTTGGCATGATTTGGCATGGTTGGGCACAGTTTAGCATGGTTCAGCATGGTTTAGCATGGTTTGGCACGGTTCAGCAAGTTTTGGCACGGATTTGGCATGGTTTGGCAGTTTAGCACGGTTCAGTATGGTTTAGCATGGTTTGGCACAGTTTAGCATGGTTCAGCATGGTTTAGCATGGTTTGGCACGGTTCAGTATGGTTTGACACAGTTTAGCACAGTTCAGCATGGTTCAGCACGGTTCAGCATTGGCACAGGAAGGGTTTGGCATGATTTGGCATGGTTCAGCACGGTTTGGCGCGGTTCAGTATGGTTTGGCACGATTTGGCATGGTTTGGCACAGTTTAGCATGGTTCAGCATGGTTTAGCATGGTTTGGCATGGTTCAGTATAGTTTGACACAGTTCAGCATGGTTTAGCACAGTTCAGCATTGGCACAGTTTGGAAGGGTTTGGCATGATTTTGCATGGTTGGGCACAGTTTAGCATGGTTCAGCATGGTTTGGCATGGTTCAGTATGTTTTGGCACAGTTTGCCACGATTTGGCATGGTTTGGCACGGTTCAGCAAGTTTTGGCACGGATTTGGCATGGTTTGGCAGTTTAGCACGGTTCAGTATGGTTTAGCATGGTTTGGCACGATTTGGCACAGTTTAGCATGGTTCAGCATGGTTTGGCACGGTTCAGTATGGTTTGACACAGTTTAGCACGGTTCAGCATGGTTTAGCACGGTTCAGCATTGGTACAGTTTGGAAGGGTTTGACATGATTTGGCATGGTTGGGCATGGTTCAGCACGGTTTGGCGCGGTTTGGCACGGTTCAGTATGTTTTGGCACAGTTTGCCACAATTTGGCATGGTTTGGCACGGTTCAGCAAGTTTTGGCACGGATTTGGCATGGTTTGGCACAGTTTAGCATGGTTTAGCATGGTTTGGCACGGTTCAGTATGTTTTGGCACAGTTTGCCATGGTTTGGCACGGTTCAGCAAGTTTTGGCACGGATTTGGCATGGTTTGGCACAGTTTAGTATGGTTCAGCAGGTTTTGGCAAGGTTTAGCACAGTTTGGCATGGTTCAGCACAGTTTGGCACGGTTCAGTATGGTTTGGAATAGTTTGGCACGGTTCAGTATGGTTTGGAAGTTTGGCACGGTTCAGTATGGTTTGGTATAGTTTGGCATGGTCTAGCATGGTTTGCATGGTTTGGCACAGTATGGAAGGGTTTGGCACAGTCTAGCATGGTTTGGCATGGCTTAGCATGGTTTGTCGCGGATTAGAACGGTTTACAATAGTTTAAAGCTTTTTAAAATTGTTTAAAACTTTTTAAATGGTTTAGAACTGTTTTGACGGGTCAGAACTTTTCAGAACAGTTTAAAACGGTTTAAAATGGTTCAAAATGGTTTAGAACAGTTTAGAACGGTTTAGAACGGTTTAGAAGCGTTTTCTGGGGTAGCCTTGCTGTAGGGTCATGGGGTCATGGGGTCAAGGGGCAAAAGGCTCAGTTTTATGTGTCTTTGTTCATATTCACCCTCATGTCGGACTAAACTCCACAGGACTGACCTCTGTGACGATGTTCTCCCGGTAAACGTCTCTGCTGTACGTCCAACCGTCTGAACACGGCTCCTGCCTCAGGTCTGTCACGTTCAGGTCTTTTCCAGGGACCAAACCGTTCTCAGACAAGTTCTTCACCACCTGTAACGAGAACCGGCGGCACTGGCTCCGCACCGCCTCTCCGTCCACGACTTTTACAGGAATGATGGCGTTTCTCCACTCCTCCGTCAGGTTTACGTCGGGAATGAGGCAGTGGTGCTGGGGGGTCGACCCGATGAAGACCATGTAAAGTCCGTTGAACCCGGTGGAGATGAAGACGGTGTTCAGCAGAAAGAACGTCGTCCAAAAGTAGAGTCCGGTCTGGCCCAAAAACGCCGTGTCCTCGTCAAAATCCGACATGACTCCGGCTACTTGCAACGAAACGTCCCAGATGTGGAAGTGTGCGGCCGGAGAACGTCTGGGACAATGAGAGGGGCCGGGGCCGCACCGCAGGGGCCGCACTGCAGGGGGCGCACTGCAGGGGGCGCACTGCAGACCCTGTTAGTGGGATGTGTCAGGCTGAGTTAGAGTCAAATGAATGTGAGTTTAAATATGATTACAAGTCTTTAAGTAATACAAACTGTTACTATGTTACTTCTACTGCTTCTACTACTACTATTACTACTACTACTATAACTTCTACTACTACTATAACTTCTACTATTAGTTACTGTGCAGATGTTGTTGGAGAAATGGAGCAGAAACAATAGACCCTGTCACTAACACAAAAGATTACATAAGGCTCCACTGGACTCAAGCACAACAGATACTAGTACTATGATTACTGCGACTGATCAAAGTACTAAGTAATTTAATAGCATTACTACTGTACACACAACTGTACACACAACTACTACTACTACTTCAACTATGAACTGTCTACTGCTGCTGTAATGGACTCTACAAATAAAACTAAAACTTACCAAGAACAAAAGTAAATCCTCTTTAAATGAACAGGACGCGGAGGATTTAAACTCAAATTCTATGGGTAAAAATACTCAGTTCTCTGACTAAACTAAAGTAAAAGTACTTCTATCTGAAGCTGCAGTTTTCTCAAACTTTCTCCTCACGTTTAAAGAACCAAAGACCAAAGACGAGCACGTGCTTCTGAAATGTTGCTAAGTAGCATTAGCGCTACAGCTAAACATGTGAACCATTTACACAGCGACAAACACGAGAGAGAGTTTAGGGGCCGATCTGACCCTCCCCTCTGCTCCTCTGACCCTCCCCACGGCCCCATCTGCTCCTCTGACCCTCCCCACGGCACCATCTGCTCCTCTGACCCTCCCCACGGCACCATCTGCTCCTCTGACCCTCCCCACGGCACCATCTGACCCTCCCCACTGCACCATCTGCTCCTCTGACCCTCCCCTCTGCTCCTCTGACCCTCCCCACGGCACCATGTGCTCCTCTGACCCTCCCCTCTGCTCCTCTGACCCTCCCCTCTGCTCCTCTGACCCTCCCCACGGCACCATGTGCTCCTCTGACCCTCCCCTCTACCCCTCTGACCCTCCCCAGGGCACCATCTGCTCCTCTGACCCTCCCCACGGCACAATCTGCTCCTCTGACCCTCCCCTCTGCTCCTCTGACCCTCCCCTCTGCTCCTCTGACCCTCTCCTCTGCTTCTCTGACCCTCCCCTCTGCTCCTCTGACCCTCCCCTCTGTTCTTCTGACCCTCTGTTCTTCTGACCCTCTGTTCCTCTGACCCTCTGTTCTTCTGACCCTCTGTTCCTCTGACCCTCTGTTCCTCTGACCCTCTGTTCTTCTGACCCTCTGTTCTTCTGACCCTCTGTTCCTCTGACCCTCTGTTCCTCTGACCCTCTGTTCTTCTGACCCTCTGTTCTTCTGACCCTCTGTTCCTCTGACCCTCTGTTCTTCTGACCCTCTGTTCTTCTGACCCTCTGTTCCTCTGACCCTCTGTTCTTCTGACCCTCTGTTGGGGACTTAAGAGCTTTAAACACAATCCAAGTCTGAGTCCAGGCCACAGAATGAAGTCTATTGTTTCTCATTCAGTGGCTCCTGTGGCTCCTGTGGCTCCTGTGGCTCCTGTGGCTCCTGTGGCTCCTGTGGCTCCCTCTGGTGGAGCGTCAGGTCGTCTGCAGTTTAACCTGGAACAGACCTGTCTATGTGCACAGACCTGTCTATGTGCACAGACCTGTCCATGTGCTCAGACCTGTCCATGTGCACAGACCTGTCTATGTGCTCAGTCCTGTCTATGTGCACAGACCTGTCTATGTGCACAGACCTGTCCATGTGCACAGACCTGTCTATGTGCACAGACCTGTCCATGTGCTCAGACCTGTCTATGTGCACAGACCTGTCTATGTGCTCAGTCCTGTCTATGTGCACAGACCTGTCTATGTGCACAGACCTGTCTATGTGCACAGACCTGTCTATGTGCACAGACCTGTCTATGTGCTCAGACCTGTCTATGTGCACAGACCTGTCTATGTGCACAGACCTGTTTTATAGACATGTTTCTTCATGTTGTTTTGATTTGTAGTTTATTATCAGTATATTTGATGAAATAGAAGTACTTGAGTAGTACTTCAGTGGTACTTAAGTAGTACTTTAGTTATACTTCAGTGGTACTTTAGAGGTACTTTAGTACTACTTCAGTGGTACTTCAGTAGTACTTTAGTAGTACTTCAGTAGTACTTCAGAGGTACTTTAGTATTACTTCAGAGGTACTTCAGCAGTACTTCAGTAGTGCTTTAGTAGTACTTCAGAGGTACTTTAGTATTACTTTAGTATTCCTTCAGTAGTACTTCTGTAGTTCTTCAGTAGTACTTCAGTAGTACTTTAGTATTCCTTCAGTAGTACTTCAGTGGTACTTTAGAGGTACTTTAGTATTACTTTAGTATTCCTTCAGTATTCCTTCTGTAGTACTTCTGTAGTACTTCTGTAGTACTTCACAGGGGACGTGTGGGAACAATGCTTCTGTGTGAAGTTGGACCTTGGACTCAGTCATGACTCAGGTCTTGTTCATTTCTAAAATGCAGGATCAGGACTGTGGCGTAAACACGCTCCACTACAACAGTACCAAGAAGAGCCAGATGCCCCGCCAGAGGAACAACACACTGTCCTCAGGTCACTACTTTCAGAGTCATTCGTTTATTTATGTATCAACAGTTTTATGAGTTTTCAGTTTCACACATTGGCCGCTCTAATGATCTGACCCGCACACAGCTCCAGCGCCCCCTAAAGGTGCCCCGCCCCCTAAAAGTGTCCCCGCCCCCTAAAGGTGTCCCCGCCCCCTGGTTCAAACTCTGTCCTCCTCTTGGTGTTTGTGGACAGGTTTGTGGACAGGTGTCTTTTCCTCTGTCGCTCTGTTGATCAGTTTAATGTTGTTTCAGTCTGTGGGACGCGGGGCAGGGACGTGTCCAGGAAATGACCCAAAACACAAACTCTGACAGTGTCAAAACAGAGACAGAGTCTGGATAAAATCTGAGACAAACGTGAGACCCAATGACAAATGTCAGGACAGATACAAGTGGAAAGTGCCGCGCGCCGGCAGGTGGCGCTGTGCTCGTGCCTCTTGTTTCTGTTGATTCTGTGTAAATCTCCTGTCACCGAGTGACCCGCATCTACGGAGGGGCGGGGCTATTGAGCCTTTCAAAAGTGCGCTCTCCAGATGCGCCTCTCTGAACAGTCCGCTCTCCTTTGCGCCTGAAGCTTTGCGCCATGTCCCAGTACGACTATGACAAATCCACCGCGTTCTTGGGCGAGTGGGAGTCGTACCAGTGGCGCGTGCTCCTCCTCCTGTCCCTGACCATAGTGCCCAGCGGCTTCACCGGACTCTCCATCGTGTTCCTCGGGGACACACCGGCGCACCGCTGCCACATCCCCGCCGCAGCGAACCTGAGCGCGGCCTGGGTCAACATCAGCATCCCCCCGGAGCCGGAGCGGACCGGGGAGTCCGGAGCCGCGGAGCCGAGTCAGTGCGCGCGGTACAAGCTCCGCGCGCTGCGGGAGTTTATGGAGCGAGGCCTCGAGCCCGGGGACGTGAACGTGTCCGGTCTGGAGACGGAGCCGTGTTTGGACGGGTGGGACTACGACACCAGCGTGTACACCTCCACCATCATCACAGAGGTGAGTGGGGGCGCGCGCTCCTGCCCCGGGGCCTCGTGCTGGGGCGGGGCAGAGGGGCACGTGAGACTAAATGCGCAGCTTTTATTTTCAAAGTTTTCAACTTTAGTCCCAGAGAAACAAAACATCCACAGGTGTTTGTCACATCCGCTCATCTGTGTGACACGTGGAAAGTAACAGTACAAGTAGTAAAGTACTGTACTTAAGTACACGTGCTGTTTAAAGTGTGTACTTTTGACTTTTTCACTACAGTTGAGAGCAGTATCTGTACTTTTTACTTCACCGCAGTTTTGAACTGGACTGAAAAGTAAAAGTATTTTTATGTCAGTGTGAGACCTGCAGAAAAGGCTGAGGTTTATTTTTAACAAAAATATACAAATAAAAACTGAAAAAAACAACCCAAAAAACCCGATCGATTCAGTTGTTTCTGTTGAACAAAATTCTGCTCAAATCTTTATCAAAATCACCACATTTGAAGCTCCAGCTGGAGGAAGTGTCTGTGAAGAGGGAAGTCTAGGCCTCGCTGCTCAAACCTGGCCCAGATGAAGTGGAAGAAAATGGACGACATTTGAAGCTTTAATAGATCTGAAAATCAGCGTAAGATCTCTGGATCATCTCTGGATCATCTCTGGATCATCTGAGGATCATCTGAGGATCATCTCTGGATCATCTGAGGATCTATAGTCCTGCAGGTCTGTTACTGTGGATGACATATTTATATGTGGCTTGTTTAGTCTAAATAACACAGTTGGGGAAGAAGTACTCAGCTCTGTTACTTAAGTAAAAGTACAGATACTGCTCTCAAATGTCGTGAAGTAAAACTGAAAAGTATACACTGTAAATGTACTTAAGTAAAGCTCAGATATTGAACATGTGTACTTCAGCACAGTACTTCTTGTTTGCAGTGGGACCTGGTTTGTGACGACAGCTGGAAAAACCCTCTGACCTCCTCCATTAACTTCTGTGGAGTCCTGGCGGGATCCTTTGTTTCAGGACAACTCTCTGACCGGTAACCACTCAAACCTCCTGACCAGTAACCTCTCCAACTCTGACCGGTAACCACTCAAACCTCCTGACCAGTAACCTCTCCAACTCTGACTGGTAACCTCTCCAACTCTGACCGGTAACCACTCAAACCTCCTGACCAGTAACCTCTCCAACTCTGACCGGTAACCACTCAAACCTCCTGACCAGTAACCTCTCCAACTCTGAACGGTAACCACTCAAACCTCCTGACCAGTAACCTCTCCAACTCTGACTGGTAACCTCTCCAACTCTGACCGGTAACCACTCAAACCTCCTGACCAGTAACCTCTCCAACTCTGACCGGTAACCACTCAAACCTCCTGACCGGTAACCTCTCCAACTCTGAACGGTAACCACTCAAACCTCCTGACCGGTAACCTCTCCAACTCTGACCGGTAACCACTCAAACCTCCTGACCAGTAACCTCTCCAACTCTGACCGGTAAACACTCAAACCTCCTGACCAGTAACCTCTCCAACTCTGACCGGTAACCACTCAAACCTCCTGACCAGTAACCTCTCCAACTCTGAACGGTAACCACTCAAACCTCCTGACCGGTAACCTCTCCAACTCTGACCGGTAACCACTCAAACCTCCTGACCAGTAACCTCTCCAACTCTGACCGGTAAACACTCAAACCTCCTGACCAGTAACCTCTACAACTCTGACCGGTAACCACTCAAACCTCCTGACCAGTAACCTCTCCAACTCTGACTGGTAACCTCTCCAACTCTGACCGGTAACCACTCAAACCTCCTGACCAGTAACCTCTCCAACTCTGACCGGTAACCACTCAAACCTCCTGACCAGTAACCTCTCCAACTCTGAACGGTAACCACTCAAACCTCCTGACCAGTAACCTCTCCAACTCTGACCAGTAACCACTCAAACCTCCAGACCGGTAACCTATCAAACTATTCGACCAGTAACCTCTCAAAGTCCCTGACCGGTAACCACCCAAACTCTGACCGGTAACCTCTCCAACTCTGACCGGTAACCACTCAAACCTCCAGACCGGTAACCTATCAAACTATTCGACCAGTAACCTCTCAAAGTCCCTGACCGGTAACCACCCAAACTCTCTGACCGGTAACCTCTCCAACTCTGACCGGTAACCACTCAAACCTCCTGACCGGTAACCTATCAAACTATTCGACCAGTAACCTCTCAAAGTCCCTGACCAGTAACTTCTCAAACTCTCTGACCCGTAACTTCTCAAACTCTGACCGGTAACTACTCAAACCTCTTGACCGGTAACCTCTCCAACTCTGACCGGTAACCATTCAAACCTCCTGACTGGTAACTTCTCAAACTCTGACCGGTAACTTCTCAAAATCTGACCGGTAACTTCTCAAAATCTGACCGGTAACTTCTCAAACCTCCTGACCGGTAACCTATCAAACTATTCGACCAGTAACCTCTCAAAGTCCCTGACCAGTAACTTCTCAAACTCTCTGACCCGTAACTTCTCAAACTCTGACCAGTAACCGCTCAAACTGACTGGTAAATTCTCTAACTTTATGACCGGTAACTTCTCAAACACTCCGGTCGTCATCGTGTCCAACAATGTGAACAGTTCAATCCAAGTGAATGCAGCACAGAAGATAATAATCATTTAAATCCATAGACTTCCTGACTTACGCCCCCTGCTGGTCTGAGAGACAAACTGTTATCTATATAATGACACCGTGAAACCTCAGATGCCCTGGAGTAACTGAAGTCACACACAAGGGGAGTGAAGTGTCTTGCCCAAAGACACAGACAATAAAATCAGCAACAAACTGGTACAAATGTTTTATAAATGGAGGTATAAAGGCATTAAAGAGGAGGTAGGTGGAGCTTTGTACCGTGGTCTAACGCTGTTTCTAAACTAATAAAATGTTAATATGTTGTTTTGGGCAAATATTGATTTTTCAAAACAATAAAAGGAAATATGTCACGTGCTGGAAGTGAATACCCCATAGAAGTAAAATGTAAGTGTAGTACCTCCTCTTTAAGTGTAGTACCTCCTCTTTAATACCTCCTCTTTAAGTGCAGTACCCCCTCTTTAAATGTAGTACCTCCTCTTTAAATGTAGTACCTCCTCTTTAAGTGCACTACCTCCTCTTTAAGTGTAGTACCTGCTCTTTAATGCCTCCTCTTTCAGTATAGTACCTCTTCTTTCAGTGTAGTACCTCCTCTTTAATACCTCCTCTTTAAGTGTAGTACCTCCTCTTTAAATGTAGTACCTGCTCTTTAAGTGCAGTACCACATCTTTAATGCCTCCTCTTTCAGTGTAGTACCTCCTCTTTAATACCTCCTCTTTAAGTGCAATACCTCCTCTTTAATACCTCTTCTTTAAGTGCAGTACCTCGTCTTTAATACCTCCTCTTTCAGTGTAGTACCTCCTCTTTAAGTGTAGTACCTCCTCTTTAATACCTCCTCTTTAAGTGTAGTACCACCTCTTTGGGTGTAGTACCTCCTCTTTAAGTGCTGTACCTCCTCTTTAATACCTCCTCTTTAAGTGCAGTACCTCCTCTTTAAATGTAGTACCTCCTCTTTAAGTGTAGTACCTCCTCTTTAATACCTCCTCTTTAAGTGCAGTACCTCCTCTTTAATACCTCCTCTTTAAGTGCAGTACCCCCTCTTTAAATGTAGTACCTCCTCTTTAAATGTAGTACCTCCTCTTTAAATGTAGTACCTCCTCTTTAAGTGTAGTACCTCCTCTTTAAGTGCACTACCTCCTCTTTAATAACTCCTCTTTAAGTGTAGTACCTGCTCTTTAATGCCTCCTCTTTCAGTATAGTACCTCTTCTTTCAGTGTAGTACCTCCTCTTTAAATGTAGTACCTGCTCTTTAAGTGCAGTACCACATCTTTAATGCCTCCTCTTTCAGTGTAGTACCTCCTCTTTAATACCTCCTCTTTAAGTGCAATACCTCCTCTTTAATACCTCTTCTTTAAGTGTAGTACCTCCTCTTTAATATCTCCTCTTTAAGTGTAGTACCACCTCTTTGGGTGTAGTACCTCCTCTTTAAGTGCGGTACCTCCTCTTTAATACCTCATCTTTAAGTGCAGTACCTCCTCTTTAATACCTCCTCTTTAAGTGCAGTACCTCCTCTTTAATACCCCCTCTTTAAGTGCAGTACCTCCTCTTTCAGTGTAGTACCTCCTCTTAAAATGTAGTACCTCCTCTTTAAGTGTAGTACCTCCTCTTTCAGTGTAGTACCTCCTCTTAAAATGTAGTACCTCCTCTTTAATACCTCCTCTTTAAATGTAGTACCTCCTCTTTAAGTGTAGTACCTCCTCCTTGGGTGTAGTACCTCCTCTTTAATACCTCCTCTTTCAGTGTAGTACCTCCTCTTTTAGTGTAGTACCTCCTCTTTTAGTGTAGTACCTCCTCTTTAAGTGCAGTACCTCCTCTTTAATACCTCCTCTTTAAGTGCAGTACCTCCTCTTTCAGTGTAGTACCTCCTCTTTTATTGTAGTACCTCCTCTTTAATACCTCCTCTTTCAGTGTAGTACCTCCTCTTTAATACCTCCTCCTTAAGTGCAGTACCTCCTCTTTAAGTGCAGTACCTCCTCTTTAGTACCTCCTCTTTAAGTGCAGTACCTCCTCTTTAATACCTCCTCTTTAAGTGCAGTACCTCCTCTTTAAGTGCAGTACCTCCTCTTTAAGTGCAGTACCTCCTCTTTAATACCTCCTCTTTAAGTGCAGTACCTCCTCTTTAATACCTCCTCTTTAAGTGCAGTACCTCCTCTTTAATACCTCCTCTTTAAGTGCAGTACCTCCTCTTTAAGTGCAGTACCTCCTCTTTAATACCTCCTCTTTAAGTGCAGTACCTCCTCTTTAAGTGCAGTACCTCCTCTTTAAGTGTAGCACCTCCTCCTTAAGTGCAGTACCTCCTCTTTAATACCTCCTCTTTAAGTGCAGTACCTCCTCTTTAATACCTCCTCTTTAAGTGCAGTACCTCCTCTTTAATACCTCCTCTTTAAGTGCAGTACCTCCTCTTTAATACCTCCTCCTTAAGTGCAGTACCTCCTCTTTAAGTGCAGTACCTCCTCTTTAAGTGTACTACCTCCTCTTTAATAACTCCTCTTTAAGTGCAGTACCTCCTCTTTAAGTGCAGTACCTCCTCTTTAAGTGCAGTACCTCCTCTTTAAGTGTAGAACCTCCTCTTTAATACCTCCTCTTTAAGTGCAGTACCTCCTCTTTAAGTGCAGTACCTCCTCTTTAAGTGTAGTACCTCCTCTTTAATACCTCCTCTTTAAGTGCAGTACCTCCTCTTTAAGTGCAGTACCTCCTCTTTAAGTGCAGTACCTCCTCTGTAAGTGCAGTACCTCCTCTTTAAGTGCAGTACCTCCTCTTTAAACTGTCTTGTGTTGCAGGTTTGGGAGGAAGGTGGTGCTGTTCGCGTCGCTCGCTCTCTCAAACGTGATTTCGTTCCTTCAGATTTTCTCTCCGTCGTGGCCCGTGTTCTGTGCTTTCTACTTTGTGATTGGCATGGGCCGGATCTCCTCCTATGTGACGGCGTTTGTGCTCGGTAACCCAGAGTACTGCTACTACCACTACTACTACTACTGCTGCTACTACTACTACTACTGCTACTACTACTACTACTGCTACTACTGCTGCTGCTGCTATGTGATGCCGTGTGATGCCGTTTGTACTCGGTTACCCAGAGTTCCACTGTAAATATTAAACTTAAGATGGTCTAGTTTTAACTAAAGAAATAATTATCTACATCGTAACTATAGATGGACGCTACTACAACAACAACTACTACTACTACTACTACTACTGCACTGCGTCTACTACCACTACTACTCCTACTGCTGCTGCTACTACTACTACTTGAACCGATGCTGGTATCAGTATCGGGTGTGTCCTTGTGTGACTGTCTCGTGTGTTTGGTGCAGGTATGGAGGTGTTGAGTCCGCGCGTGCGTACGGCGTTCTCCACGGCGGGCGTCTGCTTGTTCTTCGCGGCTGGATACATGCTGCTGCCGCTGTTCGCGTTCTTCCTCAGAGACTGGAAGAACCTGCTCTTGGGGCTGACCCTCCCCAGCCTCGCCCTGGTGCCGCTCTGGTGGTAGGTAGGTCGGCCGTACGTCCACCGTTTGTCCAGGAAAAATGCTTGAGGAGACGTTTCAGACGAGGAAACTCCTGTGGGCGTCGCACCGGGCGGATGGACCACAGAGCCACGCTAAAGCCTCAGACACTCACTGGGGTTTTGACTCGGTCACATGACACTGAACATTTTAACAAATCAGCACAACTTTATATCAGGATTTAGCAGCAAAACTTTTATCAAATTTTCCAATGAAACACAGGACTTTAATGCGGCTCCGCTTCAGACTCGGACGTGGCTTCAGACTCAGATGTAGCTTCAGTCCTAGACGTGAGAGTTGGACGTGTCTCTTTTTTAAAACATAAATATTCACCGTTTGCATTGTCTGGATTAAAATTGAATTGAAATTACAGTGAAAGTGGGCGGGGTCTAACAGGGTCAATAAACAAAATCATGATTTGACCTTGAGTTTGACACGTGTGTCAAACTCAAGGCCTGTGGGCGAAACGTGGCCCGCCGTGTCATTTTATGTGGACGGCGAAAAGGTAAATTAAAATGTATGACTGTCTTAAATTATCAGTTTATCAGGAGATACACAAGTTACACAGCCATTTTTTCATATCTATGCAAATCCCTGTGCAGTATTTGTAACTTGAATAAGTAATAAACATAGAAACAGTTAAATAACAAGATTAAAAAGCAGTTTGTTTACATCTATTTACATTTACACAGTTCTTTAGTCTTCTCACTTCATCTCCATCTGTAAAGGACCAAATAAATATTTTTACACAGGTACGTCCCGGAGTCTCCTCGCTGGCTACTGTCCCAAGGGAGAATCCAAGAGGCCGAAGTCTTAATACAGAAAGCAGCAAAAATAAACAAAATGGACGCCCCACAGATCATCTTCAAATCTCTACAGGTGAGCTTCAACATGTTTCTTTTTTGTGAACAGGGGCGGCACCAGGAAGGGGTCTGGAGGGGGCGCTGGCCTCCTCTACAACGGTCAGGACTCCCGTATAGATTTTTGACACTTTCACAGCACATCCAGTCTCAAAAAGTGTTGTTCAAAATGAGACTCCAGTAAAAGAAAAATAAATAAATCCATATCAGCTTTTATGAGTCACTACAGGAGCTGAAATGAATCTAAACAGAAACACAAATATCGTAGCGTAAGGAGACATGTGATCTGAGCACCATAGACTGTATTTATAAATGGACATAGCTAACCTGCTAGCCGCCACGTTGCTAGCAGGAAGTTAGCATGAGCGCACGTCTGGTTTCGTTGACTCAGACTCATTTTGGTCTTAAATGTTCGTATTAACCTGTTTTTTTTTTCACTATTGTGTCTGTAAATCAAGATATGAACATTAATAACAGACAAATCATAGCGTTAGCAACAGGTTTGATTGACAGCGTTGCTAAGCGCCCGCTCCCTGATAAATCAGTGGTGTTGGCGAGAAGGGGCGTTACCTTCAACATCCTCGCTCTGGATTGGCTCTTTGGTTGCTATGATACCTGTGCTCGAAGTTCCAAATATGGAACTTGGCTCAAAAATTAGCCGCTATAACTGCTAGCCTCGATGAGCTTCATTTAGAGCTGAACGCTGTGGGTGTCTGTGGTTAGCGCCCACATTAGCGAGCTCCAGCTGTGGTACCGCCCCCGTTTCTAATCAGTCTACAATGTGTCAGCTCTTTCCCGTTAGTAAATTAATGCCAATACGAGCGTGAAAGTCGCCGAAAATAAAGTCGAATTTTAAAGTGGAGTTGGTTTCTATGAGAAGGGACAAGGTTGACGTACAACTGAACATCTCGGCCATTAATGAACAAACAACCTACTGCCCCTCAGCGCGTTCAAACACAGATAAACGTGTCATAAAACGAGCTCGACGAAACCAGTTAGCGTTGGTAAAAGGTCGTGTGCAGCGCGCGCCGTTTCATTATTAACCTGCTCATCTCATGTTTTTAGCGTTTCAGCACGTGAGAAAAAAGTGTGTGTCAGCCCCCCGAGCAAACGTGAAGTTCTGCTGAGGCTCCTGCACATGGTTAATAAAGGTGCACTGTGTAACTTTTCCACGTGAGAACAGCTTAATCGAAAATTGGCATGGAATTACAACCCAGTACAAGAAAGTATGACCCATTTAGACGCAGTATGAGGCTGTAGAAAAAAACGCGACATGTTGAATGAGGACGGATGAACTCTGGGAATGTAAAAGTGTCGGTAATAACTGGAAGAACACATTTAAACGTTTTCACCGCCGTAACAAACATGGAAATAACAACGGATGATGTCACAACATTCTACAGACCAATAAGATTTTATACAGACGCGGAGCAGCTGAAATGAATAAACCAGAAACCAGACTGAATATATAAAGGGACATAGCTAACGTGCTAGCCACCACTCCCGCTAGCGTTAGCAACACGTTTGATTGACAGTGTTGCTAAGCGCCCGCTCTCTGTTAAAACCAGCGGAGCAGTTGGGAAGAGGGCGTTACCTTCAACACCCTCGCTCCTGATTGGCTTTTCGGTTGCTACGACACCCGTGGTCGGAATTCCAAATATGAAACTCCACTCCAGATTAGCCGCTATAACTGCTAGCCTCGATTAGCTTCAGTTGGAGCCGTACGACGTCTGTGAGGAAGCAGCGTTAGGACACGGAGCGGAGAACAGTGTAAAACGCGCCGTGCTATTCCTGTGTTTGTTTTCACGTGTTTTGCTGTTGCCCTTCAGGTCGCGCCTCCGTCAGAGAAGAAGAAAACGTCCTATAACATCTGTGCCCTGCTGCGCTGGGGCTCCCTCCGCTGGATGTCTCTCACACTCTGGATCATCTGGTTTGTCCCTGCACTTTCACACGACGACCCCAAACATCTGGACAAACACGCCACGCCGCAGCTGCCGACGTCTCGAAACACGTCAGAGCTTTAGTCGTTTCTCCCCGGGATTAGCTTGTAGATAAAATTAGTTCTCACATTGTGTCGTATAAATAAGTCTTTAAGTCAGCTCCATAAGATTCGGATCCCGTAAAGGAGCCGAAAGTCCCGTCACAACTCACCAAGATCACGTTATAATAATAATAATAATATATACCACAGACTGTAAAAGAAGTGAACTGCACCGCTGGTTTAACACGGAGCGGACGCATAGCAACGCTGTCAATCAAACCTGTCGCTAACGCTAACAGGAGCGACCTCGGGGAAAGAAGGACCTGATTTGTCTGTTATTAATGTTCATATCTTGATTTACAGACACAATAGTGAAATAAAAACCCCAGGATCATGTAGAGGGTTAATACGAACATTTAAGACCGAAAAAGAGCCACAGATGGAGCAGGAAGTGCGCACATGATCACTTCCTGTTTGGATCCGCGGCTGCTAGCAGGTTAGCTATGTCCATTTATACGTACAGTCAATGGTACGATCATAATTTTGGATTTGAATTTTTCTTAAATAAATCCCGCAGGTTTGGGTTTGGGTTCACACTGTAAAACGAGGTCAAAAGACTGAAAACCGCGAGACAAAACGAGACAAAAGGGGCGGTTCTTGTTCTTGCGGCGAGGTCGTGCAGGGGTCAGCTCCAAACAAAGAGCTGCCAGACGCCATGAACGTCAAAATGTGTTTTTCGTGTAGCGTTCCAGACTCTATCGTCACCGTAAAAATAAGCCACACTGAGAGCTACGCCCGACAGTGGTGAGCGCCCCCTGCAGGCTGAAGAACTGCCTCTGCCGTCACCTGATTGGCCGGTGACAGCTGTGAGAGGAGAACACTGCGGAACATTCTCAGCCTTAAACTTGGCAGCATTCGAGCAATAATCATTTGATAGAATTTGATAAATATTTTTCTCATAAAAATATAAAAGTCTTGATGTAGCTCTAGTTCTGACACAGACATTTCAAACTAGCAAATAATTTAAATGGGAAATAAATAAATAAATAAATAAATACTAAGCAAGAAAAAAAAATCACTGAATATCACAATATTCTGAGTGGTCAAAAGTCCTCAAAATGGCGCCCATACAAGAAAATGACATACGACTGAAAACTCATGATATGATAATTGATACTTGGTGTTCTACATGTATGTCTATGGTGGAATGCTCAGCAGTTACCATGGAGACACAACGCACAAAATGTTTTAAAATTGTCTGAAAACTCAAGAAAAATCCAAAAGCGATTTAAAGAGCACATTTTCCGAGCGTTCATGGTCCTGTTTAGGAGTTTCTGATTTTACGCAAAAACTGCTGGCTAATGCTAATGCTAACTAGCTTGTGGCTGTAATGTTATTTTAAACGGACTTGTTTAACAGCACGAATCAGCTCACCTGTTGTAGTTCAGATAAGTCAGCTCTTTATGGTCAGATCAGGTTCAAACAAAACTCAGATTAAAGTCTAACGAAGCCTCAGACAGAGCAGTGCCTTCCGTTAGCATCACACGCTCAGAAAATGTTAACGACACCAGCTGCTCAGTATCAATATGGTTTATAAGAAATATCCAAATAAGTCCGTGTGTGCTGCCTGCATCTGATTATAAAGTGTTTTATTGCCTGATAACCTGGAAGTGCAGGTTAGCATGCTAGTTGTTGTTGTTAGTTTTAGTGTAAAACTTTAAGGCAAAACTCGGGTCTCTGGAATTTGTGAAAACACATTCAAACTTATTAGTACGTGTGGAATGACTACGTAAGTGAGGAATAACTTTGGACAACTGCAGACGATTTCATTTGGACTAGTTCCGTTTGTCCCGTTTTTAGGACCAGTGTCCACAGAATGAGGACGGTGAGACATTAACTCCACGGCTGTGTTTTGTTTTGCAGGAACAGCGTGACCATCGCATACTATGGCCTTTCTCTGAACACGTCGAATCTCCATGGCGACGTGTACTTTAACTGCTTCCTGTCCGCGCTGGTGGAGGTCCCCGCCTACGTCCTGTCTTGGGTCATGTTTCACTGGTGTCCCCGGCGTCTCTGTCTCTCCTCGTCTCTGGTTCTGTGCGGAGGCTTTCTGCTCCTCATTCCCTTCATACCTCAAAGTATGTGATGACCACAGACTGTTTTTATAAATGGACATAGCTAACCTGTTAGCCGCCACGTTACAAACAGGAAGTGAACATGGGCGCACTTCCGGCTCCGTCGACTCTTGCTCTGATTCACTTTACATTGAAAAACTGTGTCCTCTCTCTGTCTCTGCTGCTTCAGACTCATTTTGGTCTTAAATGTTCGTATTAACCCTCTACATGATCCTTTTTATTTCACTATTGTGTCTGTAAATCAAGATATGAACATTAATAACAGACAAATCAGGCGTCTGTTAGCGTTAGCAACAGGTTTGATTGACAGCGTTGCTAAGCGTTCCCTCCCTGCTAAACCAGCCGTGTGGGAAGGGGCGTTGTCTTCAACAGCTTTGCTCCGGATTGGCTCTTTGGTTGCTATGATACTCACGGTCGGAATTCCAAATGTGGAACTTTGCCCCAAATTCGCCGCTATATTTGCTCCGGCCTCGATGAGCTTCATTTGACTGGAGCCGAGCGCTGAGTGTGACGTCACACTCACTCGGTCCATTTCTTCATACAGTCTGTGGGCCAAGGGTCTGACAGGTAAATGTTTGTTTGCAGAATAAAAGAGGAAGGAGGAGGATTGGAAGATATTTTGGTTATTCAAAAATTGTCTCCTTAGTGATTTGCTCCCACTGCTCTGACTCTCTCTGTTTTTACTGTCTCAGTTCTAACTCTCACTAGTAAAAGCCAAAAGTTAAATCTGTCAGCTGGACAAAAAGTTGTAGGAGTGAAGACGTTTGGCTGTTCGTCCAAGTGTCTTCAGTTCTGGTCAGATTTCTGCTGGACACGGTCTTATATCTGTCCTTAGGGAGGAGCTAACTGCACTGAAACAGGAAACAGCTTTTGTTTACAGTTTCTGTTTGTAGACGAGGTCTATTGAGCTACTCTAAGTGTGCACTGTGCCTCAGTCGTACTTAGCAGGTGCTTTCACACCTACTAGCATCCTAGCTCTATTGGTCTCTTTGTTCCCCTTGTTTGTTTTGGGTCTGAGGATGGAGTTGTAGATGGGGGATAGATGATGTCTCAGGCCCCCATTCCTGTTCAAGGAAGGATTGTCTTTCCTAACAAAAATTGCTTCTAAAAAAACAGGACAACAGTGAACCTGAACCTAGAGGGAAAAGTTTAACTATCCCTTACACAGAGGGTGTGTCTGAAAGACTTAAGAGAATTTTCAGACAGTAAGAAATTCCGGTTTATTTCAAACCTACAAACACTTTTAGACAGAAACTGGTTCAGCCAAAGGACAAAACCCCGAGTCACAAACAAAGTAAAGTGTCTCCTCCATTCAGTGAAGTGAAGCCACTTCATAAGAGGATGTACCAACTCTGTGGAGAGAGAGCAGCTCAGGACCACAGTCTGCAGCACATCTCCTTCTCAAACACAATAACCTCCTTTGAACAGAGTGAGGTTCAGATCTGAGCCACAGAACAGAAAGGGTTTGAGAGGAGAGTTAAAGAAGGTGAACACTAAGAGGTGTATGGATATGTTGAGTGTGTCTCAGGCACAGTGCACACTTAATGTAGCTCAATAAATCTGTCTTCAAACAGAAACTGTAAACAAAAGCTGTTTCCAGTTCAGACAGATTTAAGGTCGTGTCCAGCAGTGACCAGAACTGAAGAAGAGACGTGGACGAGCAGAGAAACGTCTTCACTACAACGATTTGTCCAGTTGAAAGATTTTACTTTAGGCTTTTACTGTGGATCAGACCTGGACGACTGAAGGAGACACAGACAACTCTCAGTTTTAACTCTCAGTTTTAACTCTCTCAGTTTTAACTCTCACAGTTTTAACTCTCACAGTTTTAACTCTCCCTCTTCTTTCACTGCTCTGACTCGTTGGTTTCACGTGTCGTTCCCTCAGACCTCACGTCCTTCGCCGTCGCTCTGGAGATGTTGGGGAAGTTTGGGGTGACCACGGCGTTCACCATCATCTACGCCTTCACCGCCGAGCTGTACCCCACCGTCCTGAGGAACACCGCCCTCGCCACCTGCTCCATGGCGGCGCGACTCGGCAGCATCATCGCCCCGTACTTCATTTATTTAGGTACGAAAACACTGCTGTGTGTGTGTGTGTGTCATGTATGTGTGTGTGTCATGTATGTGTGTGTGTCATGTATGTGTGTGTGTGTGTCATGTATGTGTGTGTGTCATGTATGTGTATGTGTCATGTATGTGTGTGTCATGTATGTGTGTGTGTGTGTCATGTATGTGTGTGTGTCATGTATGTGTGTGTCATGTATGTGTGTGTGTCATGTATGTGTGTGTGTGTGTCATGTATATGTGTGTCATGTATGTGTGTGTGTGTCATGTATGTGTGTGTGTCATGTATGTGTGTGTGTGTGTCATGTATGTGTGTGTGTCATGTATGTGTGTGTCATGTATGTGTGTGTGTGTCATGTATGTGTGTGTGTCATGTATGTGTGTGTGTGTGTCATGTATGTGTGTGTGTGTCATGTATGTGTGTGTGTCATGTATGTGTGTGTGTGTGTCATGTATGTGTGTGTGTCGTGTGTGTGTCATGTATGTGTGTGTGTGTGTCGTGTGTGTGTCATGTATGTGTGTGTGTGTCATGTATGTGTGTGTGTGTGTCGTGTGTGTGTCATGTATGTGTGTGTGTGTCATGTATGTGTGTGTGTCATGTATGTGTGTGTGTCATGTATGTGTGTGTGTCATGTATGTGTGTGTGTCATGTATGTGTGTGTGTGTGTCATGTATGTGTGTGTGTGTGTCGTGTGTGTGTCATGTATGTGTGTGTGTGTTATGTATGTGTGTGTGTGTGTCGTGTGTGTGTCATGTATGTGTGTGTGTGTCATGTATGTGTGTGTGTCATGTATGTGTGTGTGTCATGTATGTGTGTGTGTCATGTATGTGTGTGTGTGTGTGTGTCATGTATGTGTGTGTGTGTGTCGTGTGTGTGTCATGTATGTGTGTGTATCTTCTGTATTTTCACACTTTATATTTCATGTACTGAAACTCTGTTTTTTCTTGTTTTTTTACTGTTCTTCTCCTGATTTTAACAAAAATAAATATTAAATAATTGACTAGAATCATTAAACCAGAGGACACAGTGTCCAGCCTGTCCCACAGAGTGTCCTCTGTGTGTGTGGAGTTTGTTTCAGTCTTGTGTTTTATTAACTGACTCTGGTTGTTGTGATGCTCCTGATGTTCAGATGTTCATCACAAACATTCACACGTTTGAGCGACTCTTTGTTTGATTCTAACTGTGGACACCAGGGGGCGCCACAGCTGAGCCCCAGACTGTAGTTTGCAGATATAAGTTGCCAACATATTTATGGGTAACAGACGGTTACTGGGTGAATAAAGTCGGGTTATGTAACATTTTAGAGTCTGAATCAGAGAAAAACACCTGAGGAATAAAACGAGATGGAGACTTTATGTAACAGATTTAGTCCTGAGTCTCAGACGCGATTCACTGAAGATCTACGACTTTCAACGCCTCCTTCAACGCCTCCTTCAACGCCTCCTTCCGCCGCTTTGTATCATGACCCCCCCCCTGCCCCTTTCTCTCTTCCCCCTCTTTCTTTCTCTCTCTTTCACCACCTCTCTCTTCTGCCCCTCTCTCCTCCCTCTCCTTTCTCCCTCCCTCCCCTCTCTCCTCCCTCCCTCCCCTCTCTCCTCCCTCCCCTCTCTCCTCTCTCCCCCCTCTCCTTTCTCCCTCCCTCCCCTCTCTCCTCCCTCCCTCCCCTCTCTCCTCCCTCCCTCCCCTCTCTCCTCTCTCCCTCCCCTCCCTCCCCCCTCTCCTCCCTCCCTCCCCTCTCTCCTCTCTCCCTCCCCTCTCTCCTCCCTCCCCTCTCTCCTCTCTCCCTCCCCTCTCCCCTCTCTCCTCCCTCCCCTCTCTCCCTCCCCTCTCTCCCTCCCCTCTCTCCTCTCTCCCTCCCTCTCTCCCTCCCCTCTCTCCCTCCCTCTCTCCCTCCCCTCTCTCCCTCTCTCCTCCCCCCCCTCTCCCTCCCTCCCACCTCCCCCTCCCCCCCCCCCCCCCCCCCCTCTCCCCCTCTCCTCCCTCCCCCCCCTCCCCCCCTCTCTCCTCCCTCCCTCCCCTCTCTCCTCTCTCCCTCCCCTCTCTCCCTCCCCTCCCCCCCCCTCTCCTCCCTCCCCTCTCTCCCTCCCTCTCTCCCTCCCCTCTCTCCCTCCCTCTCTCCTCCCTCCCCTCTCTCCTCCCTCCCCTCTCTCTCTCCCTCCCTCTCTCCTCCCTCCCTCCCTCCCTCCCCCCCTCTCCCCCTCTCCTCCCCTCTCTCCTTCCCTCTCTCCCTCCCCTCTCTCCCTCCCTCTCCCCTCGCTCCCGCTCCCCCTCCCCTCTCTCCTCCCTCCCCTCTCTCCCGCTCTCCCTCCCCTCTCTCCTCCCTCTCTCCCTCCCTCCCCCCTCTCCCCTCTCCCCCCTCCCTCCCTCCCCTCTCTCCTCCCTCCCCTCTCTCCCCTCCCTCTCTCCCTCTCTCCTCCCTCCCCTCTCTCCTCCCTCCCCTCTCTCCCTCCCCTCTCTCCCTCCCTCTCTCCCTCCCCTCCCTCTCTCCTCCCTCCCCTCTCTCCCTCCCCTCTCTCCTCCCTCGTGTACATTTCCATAGGGAGGTTCTGGGTGTCATTGCCGTACGTCCTGATGGGGGCGCTCACCGTTCTGACCGGAGCCCTGAGTCTGCTGCTGCCCGAGAGCCGCGGACTCCCCCTCCCCGAGACTGTGGGTCAAATGCAGCCTTTCCCCGGGTACGGACCGAGGACTAAACCAGGACTAAACCAGGACTAAACCAGGACTGAACCAGGACTAAACCAGGACTGAACCAGGACTGAACCAAGGACTAAACCAGGACTAAACCAGGACTGAACCAGGACTAAACCAGGACTAAACCAGGACTGAACCAGGACTAAACCAGGACTAAACCAGGACTAAAAGTGGACTACATCATTTCCACTGTGGTGTGTGATTTACTTGAGGAAAAAGTGAATAAAATGTCACATTTTTGTGTATCTTTTTTCCTTTGGTTCAAATGTGGGTTTGACTCAGACTCTGACCTTCATGTTTCATTTTATATCGGCCCAGAGTTTGCTCCACTATTTTTGCTCTGATTTTGCTAAAGACGTCAAACATGTGAGCAGAGGTCAGAGGTCAGAGTTCAGCCACAGCCTAAAGTCAAAACTGTTGATCTCAGTTTAGTTTTATCATGACCCAGATTATGACCCACTGACCTTTGACCTGGTCAAATGTGGTTGTAATAGTTGAATGTGTTGTGACCTCTCCCCTCTCCTCTTTCCTCTCCTCTTCCCTCTCCCCTCTCCTCTTTCCTCTCCTCTTTCCTCTCCTCTTTCCTCTCCTCTTTCCTCTCCTCTTTCCTCTCCTCTCTCTTCTTTAGCTGCTGTGTGATGAAGACTCCTTCAGGCGTCACAGATGAAGATGAATCGATAGGAGCTGTGTCTCCAGTTTCCTAAAGCTCAAACCTGAAACATTCGAGGTCGTTTCTGTTGTAGAGTTTTGTCCAGTGTTAAAGACGTGTCTGCGTCTGCGTCTGCGTCTGCGTCTGCGTCTGCGTCTGCGTCTGCATCTGCGTCCTGATCCAGGACATATTTCTCTTGGCTCTCGTGTCTGACGTGTTTGTTCTGGTGAAGATGTGACGTGTGTATTTTTATTTTCATATCACACTTAAAGACCCAGACCCATGTCGGCCACAGGGGGCGCTGCTCCTGTCACCGCTGAAGATTTGGACTGAGACCATGTCCCGAGAAAAGCAAAAAGGAATATTCAGGAATATTCATGAAGTTTATAAGAGTTTTATTAGTTTTATTTTAGCTTAAGCAGAAAATGCAGTGAGTATTTTTTTCTGTTTCTGTCTCATCGACTGAAAAACACTAAACATAATAAATGTACAGCGCCACCTACAGGTAGAAATGATACATGTTAAATGTATTGTAATATTTGTGATGCATCATTTTTGTTTCATGTGAATAAACTTTCTCTGCTCGTTTGAGTGTAATTTTTAAAAAAGACATGAAATATAAATTATATATTAATAAGTTTATCAATGATGTCCCCCCAAGGCCCAGGACCTCAGGGTGAGGTCTCCCCCCGAGGCCCGGGACCTCAGATGTAGGTTTAACCTGAGGGTCAAAAGCTTTAAGACATAAAACAGACACTGGACCAAACATCAGCAAAAAGATAAACATAAAATATTCATATATATACACACACGTGTGTTTCTGTTGAAGTCTGTCCAGATGTTTCTGTTTATCAGGATAATTCAGATTTAATGTTTTTAATGAGTAATTTCACGCAGCAGAGACACGGACCCGCGTGGAGCCGTTTACACAAGTGTCCACCGTGGACCAGGACCAGGACCCTGCCCCCGCGGGCCGTCCCAGGACACGAGTGTTTGACTCAACTCTGCCCCTCAGAGTCCGGCCCCTGCGGACGTTATGAAGACGAGGCTCAACACAAAGACAAATTCACACGGGCTTAAAACAGATGCTCGTGCTCTCAGACACAGTGGGTGGCTCTGAAAAGAGCCGTTGTGTGTCGTTCTTTCGTTCTTTACTTGGCCTTCTCGGTCTTCTTGGGCAGGAGCACGGCCTGGATGTTGGGGAGCACTCCTCCCTGGGCGATGGTCACTCCTCCCAGCAGTTTGTTGAGCTCCTCGTCGTTGCGGACGGCCAGCTGCAGGTGTCGGGGGATGATTCGGGTTTTTTTGTTGTCTCTGGCGGCGTTTCCGGCCAACTCCAGGATCTCAGCGGTCAGATACTCGAGCACCGCGGCCAGATACACGGGGGCTCCGGCTCCCACGCGCTCGGCGTAGTTTCCTTTTCTGAGCAGCCTGTGCACACGGCCCACGGGGAACTGCAGCCCGGCTCTGGAGGAGCGGCTCTTGGCCTTGGCTCGGGCTTTACCAGCGCCTTTTCCACGTCCAGACATGATCAGCGCGTTTGAGACTTTAAAAGAATCAACTGTGTCACTGCGCCGCTCAGTGGATTTATAAAGGCCCCGCTCAGCGCTGATTGGTCCGTCGGAGAGAGAATCCTCCAATGAGAAGACAGACTGTGAGCGCGCGGCCCCAAAGCAGAGCGCGCGCGTTTCAGAATCAGAATCAGAATCAGTATCCTTTTATTGCCATCGTTTGTGAACACAGTTCACAAACTAGTACTAGTACTGTAGTACTGTAGATATATGACTCTGTAGTACTGTAGTACTGTAGATACTGTAGTACTGTAGATACTGTAGTACTGTAGATACTGTAGATACTGTAGTACTGTAGATACTGTAGTACTGTAGTACTGTAGATACTGTAGATACTGTAGTACTGTAGATACTGTAGTACTGTAGTACTGTAGTACTGTAGATACTGTAGTACTGTAGATACTGTAGTACTGTAGATACTGTAGATACTGTAGTACTGTAGTACTGTAGTACTGTAGATACTGTAGATACTGTAGTACTGTAGATACTGTAGTACTGTAGTACTGTAGTACTGTAGATACTGTAGTACTGTAGATACTGTAGATACTGTAGATACTGTAGTACTGTAGATACTGTAGTACTGTAGATACTGTAGTACTGTAGTACTGTAGATACTGTAGATACTGTAGTACTGTAGTACTGTAGATACTGTAGATACTGTAGATACTGTAGTACTGTAGATACTGTAGATACTGTAGTACTGTAGTACTGTAGATACTGTAGTACTGTAGTACTGTAGTACTGTAGATACTGTAGTACTGTAGTACTGTAGTACTGTAGATACTGTAGATACTGTAGATACTGTAGTACTGTAGATACTGTAGTACTGTAGTACTGTAGATACTGTAGATACTGTAGTACTGTAGATACTGTAGTACTGTAGATACTGTAGATACTGTAGTACTGTAGATACTGTAGTACTGTAGTACTGTAGATACTGTAGTACTGTAGATACTGTAGATACTGTAGTACTGTAGATACTGTAGTACTGTAGATACTGTAGATACTGTAGTACTGTAGTACTGTAGTACTGTAGATACTGTAGATACTGTAGTACTGTAGATACTGTAATACTGTAGATACTGTAGTACTGTAGTACTGTAGTACTGTAGATACTGTAGTACTGTAGTACTGTAGATACTGTAGTACTGTAGTACTGTAGTACTGTAGATACTGTAGTACTGTAGATACTGTAGATACTGTAATACTGTAGATACTGTAGTACTGTAGTACTGTAGATACTGTAGATACTGTAGTACTGTAGATACTGTAGTACTGTAGATACTGTAGATACTGTAGATACTGTAGTACTGTAGATACTGTAGTACTGTAGTACTGTAGTACTGTAGATACTGTAGTACTGTAGATACTGTAGATACTGTAGATACTGTAGTACTGTAGTACTGTAGATACTGTAGTACTGTAGATACTGTAGATACTGTAGTACTGTAGATACTGTAGATACTGTAGTACTGTAGTACTGTAGATACTGTAGATACTGTAGTACTGTAGATACTGTAGATACTGTAGTACTGTAGTACTGTAGTACTGTAGATACTGTAGTACTGTAGATACTGTAGATACTGTAATACTGTAGATACTGTAGTACTGTAGTACTGTAGATACTGTAGATACTGTAGTACTGTAGATACTGTAGTACTGTAGATACTGTAGATACTGTAGATACTGTAGTACTGTAGATACTGTAGTACTGTAGTACTGTAGTACTGTAGATACTGTAGTACTGTAGATACTGTAGATACTGTAGATACTGTAGTACTGTAGTACTGTAGATACTGTAGTACTGTAGATACTGTAGATACTGTAGTACTGTAGATACTGTAGATACTGTAGTACTGTAGTACTGTAGATACTGTAGATACTGTAGTACTGTAGATACTGTAGATACTGTAGTACTGTAGTACTGTAGTACTGTAGATACTGTAGTACTGTAGATACTGTACTCAGCGCGTGCGCAGCACAGATCAGGACAGAGTGAACAGATCATGACTCAGGGCAGTGAACGAGAGACACTTTTGAAGAGTCACTATGGAAAACATTTTAACAGGGATGAAAAGAAAGAAGGAGAGAGACGGAGGTAAAGAGACGCACGAAAGTCACCGAAAAGTAAGACGAGGGAGTCTGATGAAGAGTATTTAGCACTGGGCTTCACCGAGACTCCGGGGGGACACGAGGACAGACCGGTGTCTGCTGTGGACAGTGGACAGTGTGAAGACAAATAAGACGCCTCATTACACCTCAGTCACGATGAGGAGACGCTGGAGTTTTTTCAAACGTGTCAAATATGAACAACAATCATCCACTTTGTGAAAGTGACTAAAACAAACGAGCTCTGAGCGTCATATAAGAGAGAAATTACATGTTTTATTTGATATTTATTTAATTTGAATGTATTATTTTGATGTTTATTTAATTTTTTTCAGTATCAAATGGTTCAATCAGTTGTTCCAAAGTTCAAATAAGGATAAAATAAAAAATAAATCGCGGGCGGGGGCAGATCGAAAATAATTGAGACGCACTGGTTTAATACAATTTGCCACTAAACTTAAACTCAAAGTCACAAAAATCATAAACTAATTATCTTCAATGTGTCTGTTTCTGTAGATTTGATAAACAGAAGCGCGGCTCTCGTTCATGTAGGTGGCTCTTAAAAGAGCCGTTGTTGGGGGGGTCAGTTTAAGCTCTCTCTCCGCGGATGCGCCGGGCCAGCTGGATGTCCTTGGGCATGATGGTGACTCTCTTGGCGTGGATGGCGCACAGGTTGGTGTCTTCGAACAGTCCCACCAGATACGCCTCGCTCGCCTCCTGCAGAGCCATGACGGCCGAGCTCTGGAAGCGCAGGTCGGTCTTAAAGTCCTGGGCGATCTCCCTCACGAGGCGCTGGAAGGGCAGTTTACGGATGAGCAGCTCGGTGGACTTCTGGTACCGGCGGATCTCCCTCAGGGCCACGGTGCCGGGCCTGTAGCGGTGAGGCTTCTTGACGCCGCCGGTGGCCGGGGCGCTCTTACGGGCGGCTTTGGTGGCGAGCTGTTTCCGCGGAGCTTTTCCTCCGGTGGATTTACGCGCGGTTTGTTTGGTTCTGGCCATTTTCTCTGAGTTTAGTTTAAACCTGAGTCTGAGACTCGGTCTGAGGCAGCGGCTTTTTATACAAACCAGGACGAAGCTGATTGGCTCCGCGGGGCTCGCGCTCTGAATTCAAACTTAACCACGCCCCTGTCCCGCGCGCACGTGCGTGAAAGTGAGGCCTGACGTCACTCTGAGGCCGTTTGACACGCGCACAGGTCACGTGTTTATGTCATTTATACGTCATTATATTATTTATGTCCAAATCTAACGACGAATTTAAAACATGGCCGTGTTTTTCAGTCGTTGAAGCGCATTTTATGAGACTCGGTTTAGTCATTTGATTCTGAACGGTCACGTGCGCGTGTCTGTCTCAGCTCCCACAATGCAACAGGAAAAGGTCCACACAGGAGGTTAGTTAGTTAGTTTATTCAGACACACACAGAAAATAAATAAAACATTGTCACAGTCACATACACATATATAGAATTTGTTCATTGTGTCTGAAAGGCATAGGCTGAAGCAAAGCTTATTTATGCCTAATTCCACATCTAAAGAAAAACATACAGTATACAACAAAATAAATACATTTGTTTTTATATTCTTAGTTACCTCTGGATTTATATTTGTATATAATATAATCATTATATATATTATAATAATCATTAGTAGTCCTTTTTTATCCTGATCATAGATGTTATTTTTAATCATCAACATATTATTATTATTATTATTACTATTTTGTTTTCTTATTACATAATTCATATTATGTAGTAGACAAAGTTTATACTATGTTCTTTAATGTTCAGTTCAGTTGTCATAGTAACAGTTATACTATTGCTCTATATTTTTCTAGAATTTTTAATTTATACATTTTCTTAAATACTTTGATTGATGTGCAGCTTTTTAATTCATTGTCCAAATGATTCCATAAATTAACCCCTGTGACTGAGATGCACATAGATTTTTTTGTAGTTCTTGCCATAGTTGTTTGGAAGATGCCAGTTCCCCTCAGATTATAGCGACTCTGGGTCTGATCAGCTCCTGGACACAGTGTGAAGCCTGTGGTTATGGGCCTTATACATAACAACTGTATTAAACTCAACCAGATCCTTTAGTTTGAATGTTTTTAGTTTAATAAAGAGCGGGTTGGTGGATGCATAATATTCTGCCTGATTGACAATCCTAATCGCTTTCTTTTGAAGTAAAAATAGAGGATTCATGTTGGATTTATAATTGTTCCCCCATATTTCCACACAATAATAATAATTAGGTGGATCAGTGTGATGTGGAAATACAAAAGTGCTGCTCATATTTTTACTTTTCCAACATGTTTCAATTTCTTCAACTTAAATATTCATGATCACGTTCTACAGTTTAGTTTTAATGTTTTATTTTGTTTGTAAAATAAACATTTAGACACACGGCTCTTTCAGACAGAGTCATAAATATAAAGTGTGACTCCTGATGTCAGACTGACTCCACTCATCTGTGTCTCAATGTGTAAAAATATACGATTATATAAATCATGAAACATCATTATTTCTCACGTCTGTTGGTCATTTTTCTAAATGTGTTTCCTGTAAATACTTAAATGTTTTTGGCGGTGGCTGGAGTGTGTTGTTCTCAGATCAGGTCAGATCTTTGTGACAGGACCAGTCCTGTGTCCAGGGCCTTTGGACAAAACTTTATTTCTTTAGCACATTTTACTGCACAAAATGAAACAAAATCAACTTCAATTCAAAGGAAATAAAACACTAGAACAGATCGATAAAACTGCTTCATTTTGAGTGATTCTGTGTCTCTGGCTCCTGCTTCAGTAGAACATCACAGCTCCACAGAGCTGACCCGTGAGGAGCAGGACCTGAAACTCTTGGTCTCTGTGGACGTGAATCATCCTGAAGAGCTGCAGTTTTATTTTATTCATGAGTTCAGTTTTTCCCCTGAAGCCCGTTTCATTCTTTTGTTTTTGTTGCCACGACACTGACAAAAAGTCCTGTTTTTGTAGAACTGTTGATAAAACTATAGTTAATTTATTAACAGTTGAAACTATTTAAGATCTGAAACAGCAGCTTCTTGTCACGTTTAAAGCTGGAACATCTGTAGGGGGCGCTGTGGCGATTCAAAAGGTCTGCTCTGTTTCTCTCTATAAAAGAACTTCTGGGTGGAAAATGTTTTATATTTATAATAAACTCAGTTAAACCATAAGGTAAAAATGTGACACTGCAGAGACACAAACATTTGCCTGAGGTCCAGGGTCAGACACGAGCTCAGGAATAAAGACATGAAACAGTCAAGTTTATTTGTGCAGCGTGACTCGTGTGAAGTCAAAGTGGATGAGAAATAAAACATTAAAATCTCAAAACGGACATTAAAGGAGAAAATTGTAGAATAAAACTGAGTTAGATAAACAGTTTGATTCTGGATTTAAACGCGAAAACAAACAGGAGAAGCTCGTTCTTTGTTGAGGTGGTGGCTCTTAAAAGAGCCGTTGGTGTCGTTCAGGTCAGTATCGTTTAACCTCCGAAGCCGTACAGAGTGCGGCCCTGTCTCTTCAGGGCGTACACCACGTCCATGGCGGTCACGGTCTTCCTCTTGGCGTGCTCGGTGTACGTCACTGCGTCACGGATCACGTTCTCCAGAAACACCTTGAGCACTCCGCGGGTCTCCTCGTAGATCAGACCGGAGATACGCTTCACACCGCCGCGACGAGCCAGACGGCGGATGGCGGGTTTGGTGATGCCCTGGATGTTGTCACGGAGAACTTTACGGTGACGCTTGGCGCCTCCTTTCCCGAGTCCTTTACCTCCTTTACCGCGGCCGCTCATGTTTGCAGTTTGTCCGAAGATAAAACTCTCTGCGCTGCGCCTATGGTTTTATGTGGCTTTTGCGGACGTAGGAGAAGACAGTCTGTGGGCGGGGCCGTTTCTTGGCGTGTGTGTGTGTGTGTGGGGGGGGGGGTCCAAACGGTCATTAACAGAAACAATAGACGTGTTTCAGGCCTAAACCCGCACACAGGCGAGTTAGAGGGACACAATCCAGGATCAAATGCAAAATTAGCGATTTTCCCCCTCACATGACCGGGTGGGTCAGACTCAGATCACCAGACTGGACAAGGCCAGAGCTGTAAAATATAGTACAGCCTCATGAGGGCACAACATTTTGATCCTTGTTATGAAGTAACCTCTGAATCCCCACCTCCAGTTTTTATACAAAGTATAAAGAGTTAATATTTCAACAAGACAAATACATTTCCCCCTTGGTGGATGTCACATGTTCAGGACAGTGTTCATTCTCTTAACACCGTCAGTAAAAACAGTAGAATCGGCTCTTTGTCAGATGTGGGTGGCCCTGAGAAGGGCCTTTGTTTTGTTGGTCTGCGCAGGCGCAGTTTACTTGGAGCTGGTGTACTTGGTGACGGCCTTGGTTCCCTCGGACACGGCGTGCTTGGCCAGCTCTCCGGGCAGCAGGAGGCGCACGGCGGTCTGGATCTCCCTGGAGGTGATGGTGGAGCGCTTGTTGTAGTGCGCCAGGCGGGAGGCCTCTCCGCCGATCCTCTCGAAGATGTCGTTGACGAAGGAGTTCATGATGCTCATGGCCTTGGAGGAGATGCCGGTGTCGGGGTGGACCTGCTTCAGCACCTTGTACACGTAGATGGCGTAACTCTCCTTCCTGGTCTTTCTCTTCTTCTTTCCGCCTTTCCCGGCGGTTTTGGTCACGGCTTTCTTTGAGCCCTTCTTAGGCGCGGTCTTCGCTGGATCAGGCATGATTTTTCTTCGATGAGACGATTGAGTGTCTCCTCCCGTCTCCGTCAGCTCCATTTATACCAGCCCCATGTAAAGCAGCTGCGCCCTTCCTCTCATCTGATTGGTCGAATAGAATACCGCTCTTCTTTCTCTTTTTTTCTCTTTCTCACTACCGCCCCCTTTGGTCCGAATGTGGCGGTGCACACCCGTGTCTCATGTTTTATGTCTGTACAGGACAGACTGGAGCTCTGTGGAAACACAAGCCTCTGAAATGGACTGAATTGAGTCAGACGTCTGGATATTGTAGATTTCAGGTAAATCT